>NW_010166937.1:49246-74176 GCF_000695765.1 Mesitornis unicolor
ACTTCAGCAAGGAGATAATTCTATTTCATATTGAACATCTTTTCTTTACAGTAATTTTCAGAATATTTTAACTATAGTATTTTATGTTCTTTTGATTCTGTAACATACCCTTCTAATAATTTGCCCTCTGTTTTGTTTTGGTTTTGTTTGTTTTTTCAAAGCAGCTTCCCCAATTTACAGTATCTGAGTTTAGCTCACTGCAGAAAATTCACAGACAAAGGTTTACTGTACCTGGGCTCTGGAAAAGGCTGTCACAAGCTCATCTATTTGGACCTCTCAGGTTGCATCCAGGTTTGTAGTTCACGTCTTTCTTTCATTCTGTGAAGAAGAGAATCCTTTATATGACTGGCTGCATCCTGTGTTCATGGTATACTGAAGTAGAACAAGCACTGCAGCAGACTTCCAGGGTTTTGAATTACATGACTACAGCTGTTTAAATTTTGCTAAGGAATAATAGCACTATAGGTTTGGATCACTTCCAACAAACTGTCAGATCTATAAACAGCAAGTACTTACTGCATAATGAGAACAAGGCTTGTATTTTGTAGACTAATTCTATGTCATGCTTAGTTAGGATTTTAAATCAAGACTTTTGAAAATGCAGTTTTAATAAGATAACAAAAAAAACCACCTACGCTAGAAAAATACAAATTTACACATGATTTCCTGAGAAGGAAATTAATTAAAAAGTAAACTTTTGTTACTATTTTATGTTGGTTTGATATATAAACTGCAGTAGTATTTATAACTGAAATTTAAAATAGTTAATGTTTGGATTATTTTAGGCTCCTATTCAACTTCTGAAGAAAACCAAGGTTTTAGAATCTGGTACTATTTTAGAAACTTTCAAATATGTACTGTGTCTTGAAACATACGTAGAAAGCAATACGAAATGCCAAACTGTAAGGCAATAAAAGTCTGGCAATGTTTTAATAAAGACTCCCATGTATATTTCTTTAAAAGAAAACACTGAGAAGGTTCTCCAGATTACAGAATAATGTGAAGTGTTAAAGAGATGGAGTCTGAGGAATATAACGGTTTAACTTCCCATCTAACAAAACCTTTTTAGAAGCAGGGATGAAGGCAGATGAAGCAGTTGTGTTCTGACTGCTCCTTACTGGGAGTGTCTGGTCCTTGCTCCCGAGAATCACGCTGAGACTATTGTGTGGTGACAGTGTGACATTGGAAAAGAGGGCTGGGGTTAGAGGAGAGTTAAGAACTGCCTACCTCTGAGTTACATTTTCAAAATGTCAGTAATTGGTTCTTTTTTTCCAAAAGCAACATTCCTGATTGTTCTCAAGTGTAATCATGAGCTGTAAGGATCTGCCTCGAGAAAGCATGATCTAATAGTAGTCAGCAAAAAGTGGTCATCACTGAACTGGGAAAACCACAGTCCTCCCCTTTCCAGAGGAAATTGGGTTTGCTCACCAGTGTGTTTGGAGCTCTGAAAGGGATTCCACAGCTTCCTCCATTTTGGGTTTCCCGGTGATTCTGGATTAGTGCTTAATGTTGATGACTGAGTACTTAAGTAAACAGTTAAAACCAAAAAGAGCATCAAATTACATCACTGTTGCAGAAAGCATTTTAATAAGAAAGAATTCTCTTTTTTCTTCCCTTCATTGGATGAACTAAACCCAAGGGAACTTCTATAAGGTTTCAGAATTAGTTAGAAAAATGTAGTGAAGCTATAGTATAAACATTAAAATTATGCTAAAACGTGTTCTATAAAACAGAATGTATATTTTATAGAATATATCTTTTTCCTGTTTTTTTCTGTTTCCTGTTTTTTCCTCCAATTTAACATTACAGTTCTTTTTATATGAGTTCTTCTATTACCATTACTACTGTAGGATTTGAAAGTCTATTTAGAAAGCCCATCAGTGAAATGGAGAATTATGCTATTGATTTTGTGAGTGCCAACTTGAGGACCAGGGTTTTCAAATAGCTTGTTAAAACATAGTTGACAGAAATCTGGGAATTAAGCATACATTTTCTAGTCTGTTCTCATAAAACAAAGCAGTCTTTCCTTTTACTATTAAATTAATACACAGTAATGATACTGGGTGAATTGTAGGTATGGGTCTTTTGCATAAAATCTCAGTAATTAAGGTTGTATTTTTATGAAACAGGTGCTAAATAGTTTCATTAATGAGTTTCAAGATATCTTCATAAAAATATAGAGATTCTCTTGTGTTCTTCTCAAAAGGTGTCCTATTACACCATTGATATTCTCAGAATTGCCTAGAAAGCGTAAGATTTCTTTGTCCTGCTTCTGATGCTGAATAGTATAGGTGGTAAACTTTCTGCTATTACACACAAAACTGAAAAAACAGAAGAGTATGAAGCAATTGCATGTCATTTACCGACAGATTGAGATTATGCAACTAGAACAGTTTGATGAGAGATATCTTCAATTAAGTTAGAAACATGGAAATTTTCAAATAAATTGACTTTTTTGCCTTGGTGCCAACATCTATGGATGATTTTCAGACTAGAACTCTTCTGCCCCAAAATAGGGGCACACTGTTAGAGTGGCCTATCAATTACTGTGGTTTACAACAGCTGGATAATAGATCACAAGCCACTGGGAAAAATAAATTTGACCCTTTCATTGCTTGATATCTTGCAGCGTTTATGGTGATGTCAGAGAAGGTATTGGCAAACATATAGGCTTCACCTGTTTTCACCATCTGAATTCCTCCTGCTCTGGCTTCTTTGGGAGAATTCTTATTTTGGCAGCTGTCACATTCTGACTGCTTCAGATGTATCAAGTAGTTAAAAGGGGCCATCACTTGGGGAGAAGATCTAAGCCGTGTTCTTTATTTATTGAAGAAGAGGACTCATTGTTTACATTGCCTGAGTTCAAACTCATGTAACTGAAGAATAGTTTATTATAAGTTACACATGTGCTATTCTGGTTTTTTTTTAGAAATATGCTAATTCAGGAGTATATTAATATAAGGTTTTTTTGGACACTGGAAGATTAGAAGAAAAATAACATGTGGAGGCAAGCCATCATGTAATGTGCCAAACATCTGAAAGGAGATCACAATTCATTTTATCATTCTTGTCAAACACAGAATTTAAAAAAAAAATAGTCCCTCGTGCAGCACAGGAGTACTTCCTCCATCCTGGACACTGATTTTCAAGTTCCTGCACTCACGGTGCATTGGCAATACCAGAGTCATAGAACAGCGTTTCTTCAGAATCCCCTCTGTGCTGCAGACAGCGCTCTGCCTTGCAGGGTGGATTCCACAAATACAATCGACCAGGGAGAGAAAGAAGGAATTTTAAGGCAGTACTGTATGTGTAGCAAATAAGCCAAAACCTGGATAAAAATTCAGTGTGTTCCTATTCTTTGGAATTAAGAAACTGTAAAAAGATGAAATTAAATTAATTTTGACATTCTTACAAGCATTTAATCTTTTCACTACATTTATTTTCCAAATCTATGGAGACAACTCTTCAGCTGTGATTTCCTCTCTGGCTGCCCAGAGAGGTTGTGGAGTCTCCTTCTCTGGAGACATTCAAGACCCGCCTGGATGTGTTCCTGTGTGACCTGGTCTGGGTGATCCTGCTCTGGCAGGGGGGTTGGACTGGATGATCTTCAGAGGTCCCTTCCAAGTCCTAACATTCTGTGATTCTGTGATTCCTCCATGTTGGTTTGATGTACTTTCATTTCAGATCACAGAATACTAGCATACAGTTAAGAAGAAAACCCAAATCAGTCATTTACATATTAGACTGAAAACTTCTCACAGACAAGGAATTATATTTTATATTCAATAATTGCATTGACTTTTGATCCTTTACATGCAAGAAAAATAATACATTAATAAAATGATCTTACTGAGTCATGCAGGAGAAGTCTGTTTTGCAGAATTTTATAGGATCAAAGACTCATAATAAGCTTCAAAGCATCCTCCCTCACAATTGGTTTGAAGAAGGAGGTTTAAGTGGGATTTTACTGATCTGGAGCAAAGAATGCAGCATTAAACTCCATATGTATCCTAACATGGTTTCTCAGGTCAAGCTGTTCACTCTTGAGGCAATCTATTAGACATTGAAATTCCAAGTGAGTTCAGAAAGCAATTGATTTCCTAAAATTTGCACAAAATGTGCAAACCTTATCTACACCTTATCTTCAAGAGCACCTGACATTTCATAGATAATCCATAGGGGCTGTAGAAAAGAAATTCAAGATGAAGATTTTATTGTTCTAGGAATAAAGGAAAATAAGACCAGTAATTATGGTATGGCAGCAGCATCTAAATGTTGACTAATTCTGAATGTGTTTCACACTGGAACTTTCTCAACCTGATGCCCAGGATCCATTATCCAGCTTTAGGTTAAAAAACAGTTGAAGAGAAAAAAAATCTGAAACAATCTGTGCAGGGGTATTATTAGCTACTTCAGTATAATTGCTTTTGGCCTGCATGGAGGAAAACACTGGATCGCTGCTATTTGTGGTATCAAATGGCTGTGTTAAGCAAACAGTGTTTTTCCAGACAAAGAGATTAAAAGTCCTTTAGACTGCAGTTAACATTATGCAATCATTACTGAAGTCCAGAAACAGATATGCTACTTCTGTGCCTCAGCATTGGTGAGTTTGATCTGATTAACTTCTACCTACTATCTGTACTTTTGAGAATGAGAATTTTGCTTTATTTTAGGCATCTAACTTAAAGTAGTGCCTAGAAAATTACCTTAGTTTATCTGTACAACAATTAGAGAGGGAGAGAGGTCTCCAGAGGTGATTCAGACTTTTTCAGGTCTGATCTGTCTTGAGATCTTTCTTGCTGTTTGCTATACAGACATCCCAGGTTTCATAACTGTCTAACATAGACACCTCAGTTATATTCCTAATTTCAGTGGAGTAAACAAAGGCTTTAGCATTTGCAGCCCATTTTTAAAATCACCATCAGTATTATTGGCACTTTCTTGGCTTAGCATTTTTCCTACCTGTTTCCCTGGTTTGTAAGTCCTCTCAACTGTGATTCCTCTTCTACAATTATCAGAACAACCTGGAAGCCTCACAAATATTTATCTTACTGCTCAGTGAAATGGCTTCCGAGTACAATGTGTTCATGGTAAGAAAAAATCCCAAGAACAACTGGCAGCAGGCTCCATTAAGCCCCATATCTTTCTTTGAGTAGCAGTCACAGGAGTCAGTAGTAGTTGGTGACATGCATTTGAACTGTATCTTACAAAACCTCTTCAGTATGAACAACAAGGACAGCTGAACGTGGCATGTTCTGCACTATCTCAGCTCTTGAGTGACTGTTCCTTGAGAGCAGAGTTATTCCTTCACATTATAGAAAATCTGTTCAGCAATTACAAGGGGAAATCCTACTGTCATAACAGCTAAAGCATATTCAAACTGCTTAACAAACTGTAGCTGTTTTTTCAGAAGAGTGAAAACCTCAGTCTTCTTTTGAAAGGCGTCGTGTTTAGTTTATAACAGACAGTGTTATTACCATGTACTGCAACAAACTGCATGATGTGACATACCCTCTCGTCTCTTGAGAATGGTTTGCTCTTTGTAGTATATGGACCAAGAACATGACTCAATTACCAGAAATCCACCTCTCAAGTAGAAATTTCAAGAGGGTGATTTATTTCACTTTAACATATTAAACTACTTGGTGCATGTTGTAGAAATTTGCTGTCTTCTGCTGTTGCACTGCTTGAGAGCCAACAGGGAGGAGGCTGTTGCAGGGTTAGGTAAGAAAGAAACTACTGCATATGCCCAAGAGTGAACTGACACCCATTGAATTTGGGCAGTTGAAAAATTGGCTCCCTGGAGTGATAAAGGGAATGAACTGAATTGACAGATCCATCTGTCCATTCATGCTTTCACTGAATATTGCTCTGTTAGGGTGTGCAGAGTTGGTGATGTGGTTCTACCTGAAGGATTCTGTGAATGAACTCCATTTTATTGTGATTGCGTAGGATCTTTCTTTGTATCCTATCTGAATTTAACACATATTTTACTGTGGATCTGGAAAAAACAATGAAGATACTTTACCACATTCACACCTTGTTTCAAACTAGATGTGAACATCTGCCATCTGTGAATACCTTGGGGTTGGAAAAACAAGAGTGTGACAGGGACATTCATTGCTACTCCTGTAAATGGTGTTGACTGTAGAAATTGTTCTACCCTACCCTTACTTGCTTAGTAGACACATTTTTGGAACAGATCCTGGATTTGGATTATGTTGTTAAAACTTCAGAATAATATGTATACCTTATGGGTTTGTTTTTCTTTTAATGGGATTAATGCATTTCTTGGTTTAGTAAGCATTTAGGTACATCTGATTTTAAAGTATTGAATATATCTCAAGCCTTTCCTGTATTGATTTTGTTAGGCTTGCTAAGACATAACTATTTTATTTCTTACTTAGATTTCAGTTGAAGGCTTCAGAAATATTGCCAATGGCTGCAGTAGGATACAAGATTTGCTAATCAACAAAATGCCAACTCTTACAGACAGATGTATTCAAGTAAGAAATCAAAAATAAGTCTGTACTTTGAGAAATTTTCTAATGTTAAAGCTGAGTTATCCTCTCAACTGACTTTAAAGAAAGTTATGCAGATAAAATTTAACAAGAGAATTTATCCCCAAAAACGTTTTTAAAATCTGTTATCTAATTATGTTTATAAATCTTGGTCACTTTCAGAAAACTTTCTGTTTTCTGTTGTCTTGTCTTCTTTTGCTACATTGGTATGACTGAATTATTGTCTTCCAGTTGATAAATGAGACTTTTCCAGTTTTTTCAGTGTTAAAGCAAAGATATGGGAACAGCATTCTGCTACTGATTTTGCCCATCAGAAAGAATTTGCAGGCTTCTGCAAAAGTGATTGTTAACTAGATCACTGTCTCGGGTGTCTGCCATACTTCATGTCTCCAGTTACTTCTTTTCCTTCTGTTCCCAAATGTAATAATTACATGGAGAATTTCAGTAGTTCATATACTACTCATTGTCTAGAAGTTACTGTTAAAATGGATTACAACTGTTTGTTTGAAATTGTAACTTTTGGTATTATATGCAGAACATTTGCTGATTGATTGTTGCATGACAGCATAGGTATATGAGTATTTTATCTCACCTTTTTCCCTTCGAAGGCTCTGGTTGAAAAATGCCAACAGATAGTGTCAGTTGTCTTTCTTGACTCTCCGCATCTTTCTGATACAACCTTTAAAGCCCTTGCTGGATGTAAACTTGCCAAGGTCAGCATTGAAGGTTAGTATAGTAATTCACAAAATTAATAGAGTTATGTATTTTTAAAATTCATCCAGATAATCTGAAGTATTTTGATCAGCTCCTTAATGTTTGTCAGATGTATGACTTAAATCTTTATATATTCCAACAGGGAATAACCAGATTACTGATTTAAGTTTTGAGTTGATGAGTAAATGCTGCCCATATATCAGACACATTCATCTGGCAGATTGCCGGAAGATTACAGATGCTGGTCTTAAGATGATTTCACCATTGGAGCATATTCTTGTACTGAATGTAGCAGACTGCATAAGGTACTGTATCACAACCAGATTTCTGTAAGTCATTGCAAAGGAATTTTAGTAAAGTTAATTATACTCATAATAGATCCTGTTAAGACATCCATCACTTCTAAAAATAAATTATTGAAATGTTAATACATGTATCTTAGTATTTAAAAAAATACTTTATACAAGTAGTTTTTTGTTCCTGCATCATATTTTCCAAAATCCATTTGTTAATGCTCCAGTTCAAGAAAAAAAAAATAACTGTAGCTGTAATATTACTTAATAGCCATGACATATTGTAGTACTGGAATGTGGCTACAAAGAAGATGAAAATGATAACCAAAGATAATTCCAGTGCCACAGCTATTAAAACTTGGATACTGTTTAATTCTGTGAATGTTAAAGTAAAACTTTATAACTATCTAGTACTAATATAGAAGCAAAACTGCCATTATTTTACAATTACCAAGACAACATAGTAATTTATGCTGTAGCGGAAGGATATATTTAATGCGAAGACTTTCCACTCAGGTGTGGAAAGAAGTTTTCCACTTCAGGTGTGTCTTTAATTTGCTTCAGTTGTGTCATTCTGCTTTAATATGTAACTAAAGTACTTTTTGTGCCTGTAGATACTGTATAAAAAGCTGATAACATTGCATGTAGATGCTGAGAAGTGCTGGAACATGACATCATGATGGTAGCTCAGCTGGGCAAGTGGGACAGCCACCTGCATTTTTCTGGTTTAACATTAGAGGACTGGATTTTCCAGTCTGTTAGCCAGATCTTGGACTGTGAGTGTGTT
Source organism: Mesitornis unicolor (assembly GCF_000695765.1). Taxonomy (NCBI): domain Eukaryota; kingdom Metazoa; phylum Chordata; class Aves; order Mesitornithiformes; family Mesitornithidae; genus Mesitornis; species Mesitornis unicolor. The sequence goes on from NW_010166937.1 coordinate 57,562, forward strand.
TGCACACGTGTCTACTGTCTCTACTGCTAAAGAATTGCTGAATTACCTTAACAAAACTTTCTAAGCAGTTGTAAAACTATTGTAAATCTTTGTACTTACTTTATTGCTTTTGCAGATACTTGTAAAAGTTTCAGCATTAGCAAAGTTATGGATTGAAACACATCTGAACTTGGTAAAGAATTCCTCTCAAGAGATGAAACCACAGAAAGAACTGTTAGTATTTATGTTTCTCTTATTTGGACAGTGTCTTGCTAAAAATGTTCAGATTGTGTGTTAGAAACATTTAAGAATTTCTCATAGAAATCAAGGGAAGCCCCATATTCATGGCAGAATGTCTGGTTTTGTGTCTTCTGGAATGCGGTCATACCTAAGTGTTGGAACCAATGTAATTTCTCATAATCTCCTACAGACTTTTTTTCAGAAAGTTTTGGTTTTCAGCAGTTCCAAAGAGTGGCATGTTTCTAATTGAGCCATTAATTATTCTAATTGCTTTTTGGGTTTAAAAGGCTATTTAAAAAATCCCGTTATTGATATCTGCTTATTTACAATGTGGGCTGATGAATGCAAATTGTATATTGATTTGTATGGAGCAGGAAAAATACATATTATAAATATTTCCTACATTTCTCTTTTAGAATCAGTGATGAGGGTGTGAGGCCATTTGTACAAGGTTCTTCAGGAGCTAAGCTAAGAGAGCTGAATTTGACTAATTGTATTGGTCTCACTGATGCTTCTGTCACAGAAATAGCACAAAGGTACCATAGTCCAGTACAATATTTATCTAGTGTGGTTAGATTTCAGTATATTTCTAATATTCAAGTTCTTAATATGTTAACGAATGGGTAAAATTACACAACCAACTGTAAAGAGAAAATTGTACTAGATAAATGACTAGTCCCTTTTGGTGTTGTGTATCTCTTAAAAAAATGATCCCTTATATAAAGGGAAACTCATCAATATAAATATGGAAACCTGAGAAGTCTTAATTTTAGGGGGAAAAAGTGCTTAAAAGATGTTGTCAGTGACAAAACTGCATTAAAAGATTAGTGCGTGTAAGTCACATTTTTCTAAACTCAGTGAATACACATCTGCAAAAACAAAAACCACGTTATTGCTAAACCCCTTCAATTCCAGTTCCTCAGAAGGAGTATCGGTATTGGCAATTGAAAGATGACTTTTAATTCTCCAGAGAAGATTGGAATCAGTCTTTCCACTCCTTACCAGATCTCTCGGCAGGCCCCTGTTTATGCTTTGTAGCAGGAGTAGTGAATAATTGTAGCATCTTTGCTGGAAAGCTAGGGACTGCCTTCTCTTTTTTTTACTGATGGAGAGTTACCCCTAAGGCTCTGAGCATAGATGCACTGTTTGAGGAATCACATTTCTTAGGTATTCTGTTTTGGTTATGGGAAGATACAGTTTACTGTGCCTACTTATGCAGTAAAATTCTGTTTTCCATGTATGGTGCCGATTTGCAGAACTTGGCAGTGTCTTTGTTTGCTGTGCACCGTTATTTGCAGAGCTGTAGTGAGGTGTGGGAACAGCTGTGGGGTCCTGAATTCTGTCGTTCCAGCGAGCTTTGAAGTTCCTGTGCAAGATTTGAAGATGGGGGGAAATCAAGCATCAAACTAACCAAAAAAATATTTTTATGTAATAGAGTTCCTTGGTTTCCATGTTTTCATTTAATTTAAACTTAGCAAGGGTTATGACAAAAATGTACTTGCTCCATTTCTGTAGCATAAGTGGAAAGCTGACATTTCTGTTTTTTAAATTTAATTTAGATGTCATGAATTGACCTATCTAAGTCTGCGTTACTGTGAAAATGTGACTGACACTGGAATTGAAGCCTTGGGAAATATGTCGTCATTGATATCCATTGATATCTCTGGAACCGGCGTCTCAGATATGGTAGATATATGGTTAAAGAGTGAAGAATGTGTTTCCTATTTATCTGGGCTTTTTGAAAAAAATGCAGTAAAACCCCATTCATTTAAAAACCTGCAGAGATACGAAGCAGTGGAGTTGTGTTGCTAAAAGGTATTTTAGAAATGCATACAGTACAGTATGTACAGTACTGCCATGTATTAGCAGTAACCAACAAAAGGTAATTCTTAAGTTGGTACTTCTTACATTTGAAAGAGAGAAACAGAAGCTGTCAGACAGAGGAAGTAAAGTTGATCTGAAACAATATTTATTAAGCAGGATTATTTTGCTCCAGGATGCTTAGGCCTGAGGAAAACTGAAAAATCGGTATTTTTAGCTTTTAAGTTTGTAAAAATTGAGTTTTCCACGAACTAGATTTTATGGTGAAAAATCTTGAGTGTTAATTCTAGCAGAGACACTGCTCTACTCTGTGATCTAGAAAATAATTGCTAGTGCAAGAATTACTAACAAGGTATCTTCAATGTGTCAAGTTGCTAAGACTCTGGAAAGCAAAATAGTGAGTGTGGGAGCCAGGTTAAACATTGCAGGCCTCCACATTAGGTGTTCTTGGCAGGTGCTGCCTTGTGTGCAGGGCTCAGAGCCAGGTCTGCTGTTCCTTTTACTTTTGGCGCAAACTCTTTTCACTGAACACAGAAGTCTAGGAGACTTTCTTGAAGAAACCTTGCCATAGAGACTATTCACTCAGTCACTGTTGGAACAGAATTCTGACCAAGAACTTTCATTCTTAGCTCTAAGACAGAATTTGTGCAAAAGTAATTAAAATGCCTGTATCTTTTATGGAGGCCTGAAAATAAAATTTAAAGAAAATCATCAAAATTAAGCCAAATAAAGAAGGTTGGGAAATGCAGGAGGACTTCATTTAAAGTGATCATTTAAAATATCATAAAATCATATCTGAATGAAATTTTTAATGATTTGAATTACAGTCCCACAGTGTTTCAACATAAATATTTTCTTCTGTGTCTGCCACAGCCGGTCTTTTAAAATACTGTGTTGCTTCTTACTCTAGTTTTCGCATAGCACAACCCATGACCTCGGCAATAAGCCAAGCTCTTTTGCTTACGCTGATTTTCTAAGGCTTTCAATTGCCTCCCTCCCACAAGACAGATAAATTAACTCAGAAATTGGCCATTTATAATTTCTGTAATTTCTGATCTGATTGCTAGTGCTAGCTACAAAACTGTTACAGTTTTGTACTGTTTGCTGTGTTTAAGTAGATAGCATTCACCCATGTTAATAAATACTAAAAACGTTATTTGATAAAAGGAAATCTAGCAGTCTGTTTTGTAATCAGCTACTATTTGTATGCTTTGACATTATAGTATGCATTTTATTAGCATATAGATGAAGTTGTATTAAGATGTCTGTCAATTTTGACTTTGTAAGTATTACTTTAAAAATGTAGCAGAGAGTACAATGTTTTATGTGCAGTAACCAACACCATTACACTGTGTTGCTGAAAAAAATTTGTGAGGCTTCTATGTAATCTGTGCAGTAGATCTCTTGCTTTTGCTGTCTTGCTATTTAGTGTGAAAAATAGAGAATGCACAACACTGATTTGCACTGCACAAGAGAATTTTCCTTTCTGATTTTTTCAGATGACAGCAGAATCATTCTGACCATTAGAGCAGAGCAGAATCTACTGCGATATTGATGGCATATACTTAAGGGAAGGACAGGGGAAAAAAGATATAGTAAAGTCAGATTTTCTTACAGATTTGTGTCTGTATGATTGACTTAATAAAAATGGAAGATTTTTTCCAGTGTTGGTGCCTTCTTCTTCTGTAGTTCCTTTGGTGCTCAGTAAGTGAATGTTCCTGTTGCAGTCTGGTTTTCAATCAGGAAATTTGTTGCACTTAGAAGAAATACATTGACTCAGAATTGTCCTTGACAAATTACCTTGTTAATTAAAATAAAATAGAATTACAGTACCCTGTAGACTCACAGTAATTAAAAGATGTAGTGATAATAAAAATACATTAGAAGTGTCTCTTATGTTTAGAGAAGTTTATGTTAAGTCATATTTAAGTTGTATGTGTTCTTAAGTGTCTTGCTAAACAAGTCAAAGACCAACAAAACCAATTATCATCCATTGAAGAGGATGTCAGCTTTATGGATGTGAGAAACTGCTGGCAAACTGCAGAAGTCACTGTACTTTTCTCATTAGGGCTTTGACTATGTCATTCTACTCTCATGAAACATATAACATTAAATAAAAAGCCCTACAGTTACATTTGAAATACTAATTTATTCACTCAGTTATTTTAGCATTCATCCTTTAACATTTCAGAAAATATTTCCTTCTTTATGCAAAACTGATGTTTTAAAAATAAACAACACACATTTTTAAGTTTCAATAACTGTTTTTAAATAGTGGAATGGACATTTGTTCTGGTTTTGTCATTTCTGAAGTACTTGAAATTGGTTTCTTACAGTTATAAACAACTTAAAAAAGACTTAGAAATTAAAATATTTGCAACTTATTTGCAGCTTTCTTTAAAAAAAACCAACGCAGCGAAAGAGCAAAGATGTTGTGTTCTTTGAAGAAACTACCTTGAAATTCTTTGAGAAAACTCCCTTTTTTCCCTAGCTAGCCTGCATCCTCCATTGCTTTCCCTCACGTTTTGCTGTTCTAAACTCCCTGGAATAGGAACCATAGTGTTTTAAAGTGTGAGTGTAGTGAATATGTTCATGAATGCATAGATAATATCACAAGTCATTTTAGATACAATTGTCAAGGTATTTACAATTTATGCAAGGTGTTTAAGCTTCTCTTGTGGAGCTGGAAACATTAGCATTTAGGGCCAAAACCTATTTGTCTTTCTTAAAAAAGCACACTCAGTGAAAATGTTTCCATGAGTTAGAGAAGCAGTTTTAGTTACAAGCTTTATTCTCATACTCTTCGTATTTTTGTTAAAATGTCTTGAACCTTTTCTGATGTCTATATGATGCAGCTTTGGCAGCTTTGCTCCAAGTCTGAAAGCGTGCAGCTGTCTAGCTTTCCTTGTTGCGCCACAAGCTGCTGATGCCTGAGGCCTGGACCACCCGTCTTCTTGGGACATAAAGAAGAAAAACGAAGTATAGAAGTGTCAGGACATTTGAAGAAAGTGTCTTTAAGTCAAGCAGGATTTAGATAGAGAAAGCATAACAAAGAATAATAAAAGGAATTGCTAAGGAAACTTAGTTGACTCCTGAGTTATATAGAGCATCCAGCAATAAAAACAGTAGATGCCCTGAGAGATTCAGGAAAGCTTAATATCAGGGGTGAATTATATGCAGTGTTATGAGAGAGAAAAAAATAGCCATAAAACATAAAAAAATAAGTAAAATACTTTAAAAGGGGGAGAACTCTGATACACTTGTGAAATCAAAGATAAAAAGGAAAAATGAAGTATACAGATAAATATTCTTTGCTACTGCATTTTCTTCTGCCATGACTGTCATGCATTAAATTCTCTCTTGCTACAATCTGAGGCCCCATTCCATCTTCTGGCTGAAATGCCTCCTCAGGAATTCTCTGTAGCCAGCTAATCAGTCACAGAGTTTTTGTGTGCTATGTGTAGTTACTCCTTAAAGTTGAGGACAATTTGTAATCATTGGAAATGCCGGAGTAGTGCCTATAGGGATGTATAAACAGCTCAACTTTTTTTTCATTATGTGTTTGTACTTAATGCAGATTTTGGCTGGTCCTGAAGGCCAGGCTGCAAAATAAATATTTACTAATATTTTAATAATAAGTTTCTAAATAGGTGGAAAACCCCCAAAAATGGCATTTTGGCTTTCCACAGTTATCTATCAAAAGTAATTTCTTTCCACTCCTAGTAGGATTCTGAATCTATGGTGACTTGAATCCATAGCCCAGCTCCACAATTTGGTCTGTTAGAAAACTTGGCCAGTCACACTGAGAAACAGCCTTTTGCAAGTTAAAAAATATTATCAGTTCTAATAGATATATGCAGCAACAGACTGCAAATGAATTAGTTGCTTTTGATTACCAAAGGAAAGGATGTAACAAATCACACGCATTCCCAAGACAGGGAAAAGGAAATGTTAAAAAATATTACAATGCACTCAAATTCAGATGTTAGCACTCTAGTTTGCTTGGGAGAATAAAGACAGACTTTGACCTGAAGACTTAGCAACTTAATTCTGCATAGAAATAGGAAATAATAACACAGAGAGTCATTGCAATCGATGCCAGATGTGCTAACACCTTGAGTCCCAGTGCAAATTGGTAGGAATGAATGGTACCTAGCAGTGTTGAAAATTTTGTTACAGTGGAAGAAGCCCTGTTGTGTGCACTTAGTGTCATGGAATGGTGGCAAGTGTATTTCGTAAGTTATAATCTGGTCTAACTGCAGACAGGGTTAGGTACAGAAATTAAATTTTATGGTATTGATTATACCCAAAGTCATTCACGGGGATTTCTGCACTGCGATAGAAAAATGTCTTTACAGTTCCTGTAAACAGGTCTGACCCACCTCTATATCAGCTCAGGTATTGCAAACAGTGTAGCTACATTTGATTAAGAACTTACCAATTTTCCAGAAGTTTTTGCTATCTGAAACTGAATTTTGTTCAGCCAGACATTTACTGTTATTAGCAAAATGATAATGCGTGATAGGAGTTAAACTCTTCTCTTCTAGTAAGTGTTTGATCTGTGAAACTGGTGCCTGACTGCGGCTAATCTATGTGGAAATCTGAGCATTTTAGAGGATAAACTGAGTAATTTAATATTAAATTGATCAGAAATGAAAGATGGGAGATACCTCTAAAGAGCTGCCTTCCAAGACTGGAGTCGCTTTGAGGTCAGTCTGTTTGGTTTGGGGTATGAACAGGAAGTAACATCTGTATATCTCTGGAACATAAAGATACATTACAGATGCTGACCTTTAAGGTTAGAAAGAGATATGTGAACAGAAATTTTGGAAAAAGTTGAAAATAACACATGGTTATTATTAGTGAGAGACAGTATATTCATTGCAGTCTGCAGCTGAAAGGCAGAGACTTGCAGCTTGTGAATATAGAGTTGTTCTTTGATATGCCATAGCCACATATGACTTCTGTCTCCTGCAAGAGAAGACCATCACCAGCTGGTACAGTAGATACTCATTTTCTCATCTAGAAGAACCTTGGTGAAACAATAATTTTGATGTTCTGCAAGTGTTTGTAGGCCTCATGTAATAAAAAAATAACACAGAAACAGAATCAAAAATTTTAAAATTGCTTGAAAAAAATAGCTCTTGGATAAGAATAAATTTCTTTTAAAGTTGTTTTCTAGATGGAAATGTTAATACACATGCTATACAAGAGATGCAGGACAAAGTCTTCCCATTTTCCATGGCAACAGAAGATTGATCCAAGATATCTGTTGTGTTTTCTTTATTTTAAAGGAGAAACACGTTTTTGTAAACACACAGAGTGGGTGATCCTGGTCTGCTGCACAATACCCGTGCAGGAAAATCCAGTTCCAGGAGTTCCAACAATAATTTCATAGCTCTGACTATATCTTTCAAAAATGTCTGGAGGCTTAGGATAGGAGATAAAAGTCTCTAGAAGTGGGTCAGTATCCTGGATGGGTATGCCTGATGTTACTTATCAGGGGCTACTACTGAGTATATAAGGAAGTCTAATAAAACTAGTGATAATTGGCTTCTCTGTATATATGTTAGATACAAAAATAATAGTTAAAATTGTCAGATAGATTTGACTTCCTCTGTAGAGCTTGTTTGAAGAGGTTTATTTTCATAGTTTTTCTATGTAATTGACAGTTCCTAATGATGTTCCTTGCCTTCCACATCTTCAGTCTTTCCCTTCTCATATCTGGAATTACTAACGAAACACCTCAGAGGTGATTTTCACTGAAAAAAAAAGATTGTTCTGTGATTCAGTGTCACTCTAATGGTATAAAATGATTATAAATTAGCTTTGAAGTCATAGCAGTATTAGTAGTCATGTAGCAAAAAATCTTTATAATATTCTTTAATATTTCATTACCAAATACATTAAAGTGATGCCAGTTTAAAATGAAGAAAAATGCAAGAAGGTCACACCTATCACTATCAGTCTTTGCTGGAAGGAATTCAAGTTCTGACATAAACCCATTTGGCGTTTAAGTACATAACTGTTTTTTGTCTGGAATAGGAGTGCTCTGGTCCACAAAAATTTGGAATCTGTACATTTTCATGAAGCTGTTGAAAGTAATGGTCACCACATAACTGTGTCTGCTGAGAAAAATGCAAATGTCTTTGTTTTCATAAGTAGCCAGGATTGGAAATCTCTTTCATTGTTCCATTTTTTGTTTTTATTCAGCCTGTGAGATTTCAGGAATTTGCAAAATCTGAACTCCAGCCGCACTCTCCCAGCATTATCATTACAGTGTCCACATCTGGATTCCAGGCACTATTCACATGTGCTTATTTTTTCAAGATTATATTTCCTCTCTGTGCAGTGCTCTTCACTGCCTGATTGTAGATTATTTATTAACCATATGGAATAAAGCGATAACTTTGTTTTTCAGTAAAGTTTATTGATATGAAGGACAGACATATTCTACTGTGGCTATCAAAATAAATTTTACAAAATCAACATTTAATTCTCCTTCTGATTAGAGTTTAGGATCAGAACACAGTCCTATTTCATGATGTACAAGCAGTAAAAGTCACAAAGCATCTCCAGACCCTTTTGCACTCCTAAAATAGGAATTACCTAAGTTTTCAACTTCCTATAGTCTTGAATATGGGGGTTGTTCATGCAACTATGAGCATGACTGCACAGTTTCAAGTGTTATCTTGTACTGTAGCTGTAGCCATGAAGACCTTACTGATAAGCAAATCATAAAGGCAGCATTTTTAAGATACTATTTGTTCATAGCAAATAGTATTTTGTTCTTCCAACAAAAAATTTTGGGAAAAGTTCTTTCAAACCGAAATTTTGGAGGAGATCTCTAAATGTATTTTGCTTTATAAGAGTCCTGGTCTGTGTCCTGCAGAAGTATTTCACACCACGCTACTTTTCTTCAGTTTCTTTCTGAACATGTAGGGAAGTCTAATTTTTTGCTTTCTCGATTTATTTGTTTCTGCAAAGAATTTTTAACCCTTGTACATACTTCGAGCAAGAATTAGAGGATGAACTATGTGCATTCTGCTGAAGAGAATGTCTTAAAAGGTGCTATAATTCTTAGATAGAAGCTTTAATATACAAGCATGGGATATTATTGACTATATGTTCTAAATGTTTAATTACAGTATGTAATTATATCATTTTGTGTATTGATTTTTAAGATTTTTTTTTCTGGATTTTTTTAGGGCTTGAGAGCCCTTGGACGCCATGGAAACATAAAGGAACTTTCTATATCAGAATGCAAGAACATCAGTGATACTGGAATTCAGGTAAGAATTCACCTCTCTTCTTGCTGTTTCCTGGAAGCCTCTCTATTTCTTCAAATTAACCCTGTCCAAAACTGACCTTATTTTACTCTGTATGTCATTATTCATTCTTCATTACACTGTTCCACACTCTCACTCTCACATATGATTCTCCCCTTTCATTCCTTTCCATTTTTTTTTCATTCCTTTCATGGATTCTAATGCATCTTGAATTCTGCTTGACTCTGAAATTCACTCCACAAAAGCCTTAATTTCTACTGAATTGCACTGTGCAAATTACAGTCTAAATTTCTAGCTAGCTTTACAAATCCTTCACCAATTTCTATCCAAAACATGCTTTTCCTGTCACTGATGTCGGCTTTCAAGTCTTGCTTTCTGCTTCCTTAGTCAGTCATTTGTTGAATGCCGTATTTAGATGACTTAGCATGCCTAGCTCAATGGAATACTCAAATTTCTTTTAGTCTCTTACATGTGGTGCTGATGTATTGCTACACGTTGTTATCTCTTAGTGTCACAGAAATATGTCTCAATATACCTCTAAAGGCATACTTCTTACCAGCATAAATGGTATGATTACTGTGATTAAAAATAACAAATTATGTTTCAATAAGAAATGCATGTGCATCTTCTCCAGATTGAACGGATGTTTTATTTGTTTTATGGAAAAAATAGCATAAATTGCACTGTGTCATAATTTGAGTAAAAGCTTTAAAATTTTCCTACAAAACCATCAAATGCATTGTTTTTCATATCTAATGATGAAATTAATCTGCTGAAAAATGGACTAAATGTACTTTAAGATAGATTTTTCAAATACTGACTTCTTGTTCTAAATATCTCATCATGCTCACAGCAAGACATCTATTGAATCTTACTAAACTTCATTTTTTCCATAAAAAAAAAATCATATAATCTGCTTTTAAAATTTTAATATTGGATCTGGGCAATATAAAGCTAGATATTGTTCTTAAAATAAAAAGATTAGGTTAAAACATGTATTGCATAGTATTCTGATGTCAAACTTAGCCTATGAAATTTCCCAAGGTAAATAAACTCGATAAAGTAATCAGACAGGAAATTAATTATAAAAAAGGTACAAACTGAAGTTGCCACAAGGGCAGTTATTTACATTGATGATAAGTTATGAAGTTACACAGTGATAAAATCTTTTCTCTTGACTAATCAGCAATTATCATAGCAATATTAATACTAATACAGTATGTGAATTTCATTTTACAATGCTTATGAATTTGTTTATATTTCTGATTTACTGACTCTTGCTTTTTTAATGAAAGTCAACCAGGAGACTTACCATACAAATATTTATTAGACTTACGTTATCATCACAGCAGTAACTAGATACTAATTTATGATTTAATAGTACTTATTGTCTTGTTTTTGTAAAATCACTTAGTGTTACTGTAATTCTTTTTATGGGTAAAGCATTGCACTGGAAGTTGGAAAAGATTCAGAGAGGGTAATAGGGATGATCAGAGGTATGGTACAATCTCCATAAAAGGAACAGATAAGTAAGCAAGGAACCTGCGGTCTGGAAAGGATGGCTGAGGGAATACGACTAAGATCTGTTCAATTGCAAGTGGCATGAAAAGGGTGGATAGGGGTCAGGTTTTTCCATACATAAGCTAGTGAGCACGAAATGAACCTAGTTTGAAAATTCAGAATGAAGAAAAGGAGATGACTGTTTCAAAAATGTATAGTTAAACTGTGAAATTCCTCACCACAGGTTGCTTGAAGTTTACCTAAGTCCTTATGAAGACTTGATAAAATTGATATAATTACACAGATTTACTGCTTTGTGTTTCAGAACAATGTAAGAAATAAACACTAGTTGGTAACTTTACAGTAGAAAAAAGAACCATCCCTCTTGTTAGGAAGGAAAAAAGTTTTACATCCAAATACTTTTTTCTGTAACTGAAAATTGTCCCTTACCATATGTAACAGAAATGCTTGAATCATGTTTTTTAGTGATATAAATGTCATGCCCATAAATGCTCGCAGATCATAAAGCCACAGGTACAGACAGTGTCATCATGTAAATTGCAGTCATCTTCGCTGTTTCCATTATAAAGCCCCAACATTGATAATTTTATAACCATATATTGTAAGAATGAGTCAGTTGTTGCTGCACCACAAGGGATGCATCTGGATTGAATCTTGTTACCCAGCATCCACATCAGGCCATTAGGAATAATTCTGACTTGCCTTTCATGAATGTTCTGTGTAAAGTCCCATGTTTTTAACCAAAACAGTGTCCAAGTATGTACATCTTGTGTACCTCATGGAAAGTCATGTAGTGCAGTGCTGCTGCTTTCAAAGAAGAATATTCACTTCTACATTGTGCTGTGCTTATGGCTATGAAGCTGTTCCAGTTGTCTCACTACATAGAGTAACTTCAAAAGAAAGACTGTGAGAAAAGAAGTGTTTATGCTTTCCTTGTCTGCCATGTGAATTTGAACTTTTGCGGAAGAAAGCCTCAGCAGGGAGTATGTGTAGGAGTTATGGAAGCGATGTTGTTGTGAATCTAGGGAGGGCAGGAGGAAGAAGAAAGTGTGTGAAGTAACTCAGAACAAAATGGCAAGCCCTTTTTTGTTAAGTCAAATCTAAAGAAGATATATCTTTATGGAATATTTTTAGAAAGGAACACTGCATGCATAATGCAACAGCACGCTGCATTACTTGGTTATCCTTTGATTATATAAAGAATAATTAAATCATATGAAAAGAAAATGTATATTAATAGGACTTTACTAACACTGTTAAGGTAAATTGCTGGAAAGTTGTAAAATAACTAAATAATATAACCAAAAATAGTACAAACAGAACTGATGTTGGCTGTACAGTGTTAATTCTTTTACTTGTTTCCAGGCATTGTAACAGTATGTAATACTGATGTGATCACATATTTTGTAGATAGGATATCTGCTCATTCATAACTCAGATGATGCTTACTTAATGAGCAGCAATATAGTATTTTATATTTTCATTGATGCCTGTGTGTGTCTTCATGTCTTATTTACACAGGATTAAAACTGGAAATAAGTTTGAAGAGTATGTTATTTCCTTCAGATGGTATCCAATTCTTTTTAGTGTCTAAATGTTTTGCAAACATTATTTATCTTCACAAGCTCTTCTATTATTTTCTTTATAGGCATCGAACCAGGGATACAGAGATGAAGAGAGCAAACAAAGCTCCGTTCCCTTCGATTGCAAATGTGACTTTAGTGCTATTTGCAAAAGAATGTAGTGGTAGACTTAAACTTAAGAGCAAATTCAGAACCTAACTTTGACGGATATTTAAAATATGTATGTAGGCAAACTATGCCAGTAAAAACAAGATAAACATATCTCACAGGCATTGAAATTTTGCCTTCAGGTTGTGCTACATACCCTAGCTGAGAATGCAGTGATTAAGTCATCACATCTGAGCCCTGATTCAGAACGGAGTGCAGTTTCTATCCCACATGGATAAAAACCATTCAGTTACTGGGTTTAGAATGTTTCTTCATTGCAGGTAACAAAGTGCTGTAGAGCGAAGATTGTAATAGGAAAGGTACAGAAGCCAATTATTATAAATTCTGAATTGTCCACTCTAACCAGTTCTAAGTTAAAACACTCACATTCTAATACTTTTGCAAAACAAAACAAAAACTCAAATAATCTGTTTTACAGGGCGCATGAAAAAGCTCATACCTGAGTTACAAAGGTGCTGGAATTGAAGTCAGTAGGGTCTTCAGGTGCTTATTTGCTCTAAAAATGAGGATAGAAATCATAGTCAACAGGTACCACAGCAGGAAACAGGAATTACGTGGCACTTCAGCCGCAGTTAGCTGGCCTGAGCTCCACAGAGCAGATCAGAACTCAGAACTACAGTCCTGAGATGGTTACCTGTTCCTTTCCAAGAAAATAATGTCATTTATACAGATAGACTTTGTTCATTTTTGGAGGGGGGAAAAAAAAAAGAGAGAGAAAAGAATATATAAAAAAAATAGGCATGTGCAGAGAGTAGAAGAGTAAATGTACTTGGGGCTGGCCCTTTAAGCACAAATGTTTGGGTTCTGAGTTCTGCTCAATTTAAAGAATCCAGATTCGACGTATTTTAATAATACAATGAAACTTATATGAATGTTAGTCTAAAGAACATATAGTATAATATATAAGCAATGGAAAAAAATCTCTTAATGCAACCCTTCTTTTCTAGTGACATTCACAGCCAATTGCTGAATGACTTCACTACTAATAAAGGGCACTGAGAAGACTGAAGTGCCTGCAGTGGATCAAAGGGTTGATGTAAATGTGTTGTAAATTGAGAAAAAATAGATTAGGATGACTGGTTTGTTTGTCGCTCTTTCAGGAGTTCTGCAAGGGCACAAAATACCTGGAACGCTGCTGCCTCTCTTGCTGCCCTCAGCTGACGGATGAAACTGTGAAAGCATTGGCATTTCACTGCCACAGATTAACATCTGTCAACATAGCGGGTTGTCCAACTGTACGTATAAGAAATGGGCAATCGTTCTGGGATTGCTGTGCCAAAGAAGTACATAGTATTTCGTTCAGAAATCTGACCTGCTGGCACCTGTGTCCTGTCACAATTCTGCAACACGCTCAACTAATTTAGAAATCAGAGCTTAAATTTCCGTGAGTTTTAAGTACTGAGACCTGGCTCTTGAGAGTGTTTGCCGTTCTTCTGATGGTTGCAGTTACAACATAAAGGTGTCTGTGCTGTATCAGGTGGAAGTTTCTCTCTCCAGGGGTTGATGTCTAGGGAAGGGTGAGGAGAGAAGGGCTTTTAGTGATACTTCCTGCAAATACTCTCCCAGCTTCTGGTGCGTAGCTGCTTCCAAAGGGCAGTGTCTTTGTTTTAATAACTCTTGGTATTTTCATGCTTTATTTTTTTCCAGTGCTTTTTCTGAACCCAAGTGAAGCATAAACTGGGGCATGGTACCTTTACGTGGCAGGGCAGTGGCTATGTTGAAAATAGTAGTAGTTCCTAAAAGTGCCAGAGATACAAACTCATGTTTAATTATTTTGAACATTCTAAGCCCAGGAAACAAAGTCCTTTGGAAAATAAAATTTCTGAGGTATTTGAATATATACAGTGGAAGGGAGTCTTCCTTAGGCTGCTTTTTATAGTCAGTGGAGAGAAGTGCTCCTATGAAGCTTCAGCCAGGGAACCTATACTCAGTTCTCCTATCCTCTGTCTCTCTTCTGACTGCTAGAAGGAAATTAGGAAAACTAGTCATCCAAGGGCTAGATGAATATTCCCTTAATATCAGAGTTACTGTGATGGATTTGCTGGTGCTTCCCACTGTCTCAGTGTGCTTTGGTGAGTCCAGTGTAGTATATTGTGTTTTAGCAAGTATTTATTACCAATAAAACTATGTGCAGTTGCAGCCATATTCAATTAACTAACATCTCTTTAGGAAAGCTGCTCAACTAACTTTCATTCAGGATGTCTAGATATCTGAAAAGATACAATTATTTCCTGCTATTTATTTATTTAGATTAAGATTAATCCATTACGAAACTTAGTTCCTCTTTGAAATGAAGTCACACTGCAGCAGCATTCTTACTTCCTAGATTTTCTGCATAATTTCTTTTTGATCAAAGTCTTGCATCTCAATTATCTTTTTTCTGTATCAGGATGTGTGTTCCTTTTTGAAATTATTGCTGCTATGAAGGCCTAAATCTTCTTCCCTGTGCTTTCTGACTTAAGATGTCTATCTTTTATGCATTCAGTTATTTCCGTGCTTTTAATTATTTCATTTAATATCAAAACCAAATATTTGCTGTGTTTTGGCAATAAACATTCAAATGCAATGTCTACAATGCTGATTTCTTTTTTTTTTTAATTTCGTGGAAAAAGTTTTTGTAGTGTTGTTTCCATCACTATCAAGTGGGAATACACCAAGTATATTACTACTTTTGGAAAGGTTTGGCATGAACTATCCTTTAAAATTTCATTGGACTCATTGGGCCATTTTCCCCCTCCTCCTCTACTGAAGTGCCCATGTCCTATTGTCTTCAAGTTAAATAATTAATATTGTCTTCAAGTTAAGTCTGCAGCCATTGGTTGTCCCTGCCTTTCTCCTCTCCAACACCCATCTCCATAACCCTTGACTGTCCTTTCAGTCCTCCACACAGTCCTCATGTCCTCTTATTCACTGCAGTGGCTGAACACCTTAGCCTGCTGGCCAACTAGTTTGAGCTGACCTGGCTGAATAATTAACCAGCTCTAAATTATTCTTATTCTTATTGGTTCATTAGCCTTCCAAAAGTTTAGCAGCTTCTCAGCCTCTAGGCCAAAGCCCATGGGCTATCTCTCAGGTCTGTCAGGTCAAGGAAGTTGTTCTGTGTCTCAGTGTCTGTCTCAATAGCCCTTGATTTATACCTTATGGAAACCTACTGAACACCGTTAATTATTACATACATGGGTCTCAATTCCCTGTAGCCTTTGCTTTTAGATAGATTTTTAAGCTATTTTCCATAATAACAGTAACAATAAAAGTTGTGCATGGAGATCTTCCCAAAGTAGTTTTGGGAAAGTTAGGTAGCTTTGCAAGCAGTCTTTGCCATACTTTCCACTGTACCTTATAGACTAACACAGGAAAAAAAAACCCAAAGCAACCCAAAAAAATCCTGTTAAATGGCAGTAGATAAATTTGGACTGGTAAATGGGTGAGTTTCTGATTATCGGAGAGTGAATTGTAAATTGTATCCTAGGAAGGGATATGGAGGCAAAGTATTAAGGAACATTAGGATGGCTCTTGATAAGGGAACAAACTGGGTTATATTTTGTAGTTCCTGCAAATAGGAACAAGAAGTAGACTCAGTGACCTAGTAATCTCCTTCCAACTCTTTGTTCCTAGATGGTATCTTTTCTTTAAACAGTTACAAAGCCAATCTGTTAACAGTTAATACCCTACTATTTTCAGAAAAGAACATCACGACTATTTCAAATAAACCTACACATAAGTTTACAAGTCTTTTGGTTGTTTTTTTTTTAACTTGAATCCAGCTTGCAACTCCATAAAATGAGATGGGTACACCTGTGGATGTTAAAACGAATGGGTCTTTCAAATCCTTTGGCAGTCTGTAGTGTAAATTGAGGGGATCCAGTTGCTAAGTAAGAAAATATTTTCCACTCAGAGACTTTTTAAAAGTGGTCAGGAGATTAAAGTAAGAATGAACCTGTTCCAAAGGATATATGTTAATATGTCTGACAGTCCTGCCCTGCAACATCAGCTATATAATATATATATATAAAC
>NW_010166938.1:0-24948 GCF_000695765.1 Mesitornis unicolor
GGTGTGGGGAGTGGAGGGTGGGGGGGAGAAAGGGAGACTGTGAGGAGGAGATCGCCGTGCTGGGAAATAGAGCCGCGACCAAAAGCCACGCTCCCCCTGCCTTTAAAATAAAAGAATGTAATAAAATAAAAAGCCCCAACACCTCACACTGAGACTCATTGTATCGCCCTTTTGGCACATTTTCCTCACTTTTTATTTTGTGACACGCTGTGCTGAGGGTGCGTTTCTCTGGACAGCTTGCTGATGGGGGCTTTTATTTTTCGTTTATTTTTCTTTTATTTTTCAAAAAAAAATGTGTTTGTGGTGCTCTACAGAGAAGGAAGCATTGGTGTTTCTGTAGGACAATGGGAAATTAAAATCCTCCTGTGCGCCTTCATGCCTCTGTTAATGCTTCAGACCATTAAATATAAGCAATTGCCTTTTGCATTGTCTCACTGTAACCCGTTTTTATTATTCCAGCCCTTTTAATGCTCAGTTATTTTTCTCTTTAACTTTCGATTTTGATGGAGTCAGCGTTTTTCTGGTTTTATGGCAATTATGTCAGAATAACCCACAAATTTGTTACAGCATTTAAAGTAGCACAAGGAATCAGATCACAAACAACAGTCAGCTTTCTTGGTGCAACCAGCATGTATCTGGGGTCTTCAGTGTCCAAGCAAGATAAAGTAAACCTGCCAGAATTCACAAAGTTTAGCTTTAGACAATGTTAATGAGGCAGGTTGCCATTTATCAGTGCCCCTGAATTGGTCTGGTACTTTCTAGGTGGTACTTGTACACCCTTCTATTTTTTTAATCTCCATTCTTTTTTTTTTTGGTGATTAATTTCTGGACGCTGTTGCCAGGCAGAAGATAAAAGGAAGCTGAATTACTAAATTTAATCTTACACAGCAGACGCTTAAATGCTGTTAAAGAGCCATCCCTATTTCATTTTAACTAGGAATCACAGTGGAAAGCATAATTTCCATTACAGGTCTTGCAGGCAGGCCTTGAAATGGCAGCAGTTCCAACTGTGTCAGTGTTCAGAGAGGACATTATCCATTAAAGCAAATTAACCTCTGCTTTTCTATTAGGTGAATCTGGCAGTCTTGCCTACCCTTCTGTAGGTAAGATTTGTTCCTGCATCCAGCAGTTAACACAAATGGGCCAGAGACCCTTGTTTATGGGACACACGTTCTTAAGTGCTGTAATGAGAGTGTGAATTCTGGAAGAGAAGCCCATATAATGTATAAAATGTGTGCAAGTGAAATAGCTTTTTTTTTTTCCCCTTTCTAGACGATGACAATTCAGAAGAAGGCCTTCACACCATCCATTCGGGAAGGCATGAATATGCATTCAGCTTCGAGCTTCCACAGACGTAAGTACCCCCATGCAAGTACCCCCATGCAGTCCTCGGGCCCTGCTGCCCACCCACCTGAGCAAAACTGCTGTGGGTGGAGGGGAAACCTTTTCAATGGTAGAAGGAATTGTGCTCTGACATGCAGCAGAGGACATAATCTCATTAAACTGAAGAGGTTGCTTTTAAACTGATGCACGCTTCCTTTTTCTATTTTATTTCCACAAGATGGGAGCTCGTTGCTGCCCAGTTGCACACTTTCTTTTGTCCGAGCCCTTGACTCTTCCAATATTTTATCCCTTCCGAAGGGGAGGGAGAGGAGTTTGAACCATCACTGGAGTCCTGCAGAGTGGCTGAGATAACTTCTAACCCAACCAACAGCTCACTGGAGCCAGCAGAAGTAGAGATAAGATCACAGATGAATTGTTTGGGCTCAGTCTGAAACAGATGTGGCAAGTTTTACTATGTTTGAACAAAAGAGGAGGTTGTTCTCCTTTAAATAGGATGTATATACCATTCAGGCTGGCCTTTATGCAGAAAGCCCGGACGGAAATAAGCAGAAGGATGCATGGATAAAGCAAGAAAAATTCCCATGCCCAGTCCCGTTTGTCTCAGAAAGCAAAGGTAAAGCAAGAGTGAGAGCAGAAGCGTTAAAATAAAGATTGTTCCCCCACCCCATAAGTCTGAAATCTGTAATGTAGACCCTGTCAATGGAAGATTAATGCATAGAGGAGTTACCAGTGTGAGCTGAAAGGATCTGAAAATACATGTTGCAATAAAATTGAATACACAAGAACAGAGGGAGTCCTGACATGGATGCAAAAAGCAGCCTTTAGCTGTAGAAGGCAAGCAGTAAAATCATTAAGGTTGAAAAGACTTGGCAGTGTGTTATGTGAAATGGCTCAGTACCTAACATTAAGGTAATAAACCATCTGTTTATAAGAGGTGCTGTTTTTAGCAGAACTTGCAGATGATAAACACTTTTACAGGTCAGATTCAAAGTGAACAGGACTTCACAGTACATGTTAGAAGATCTGTATATGTGGAGATTTTAAAGGACCATCTAGCATTCTGTGAAAATCTCAACTGCAGAAAGAAATAAGGCTAATGCTGACCTTCCCTTGAGTTGGAAGGGGTATTTACATACAAAAAAAAAACATGTACAAGCATGATATGCTTATCTTGAAGTGAAGCAGATAGCTAGCAAAATATCACAAGTATTGGTCAAAACACAGTTTCTTTTTAAGTGTCCAGAAGGAGTAACTGTGAAACCAGCTGCTGATAATGCTGAAGAAACAAAGACAGGCATTAGAAGTGTGAAGTTTGACACTGCCTACGTACTTGTTATTTTGTGTCCATAGAATGTTTCCAAAACTCACTTAAACTACAGAGTAGCAGTGGAAATACAAGACACATGCTGGCCTCGCTGACTTTTGCCCTGAAGAATATGGGGCAGGATGAAACATTGGAGATGGGTTAGAAAATCCTTTCATTTGGATTATTAGGAGAAACAAAGTAAGCATTTCAGATGTGGAAATGAAGAAGCCAAACGTATAACTGAAAGGAAAAATTTAGTAAAGTTCTAGCATGGCTAGAATTTTTCCCTATGAAACATATGGAAGCTTTGCCAAATAACTTATGTTTAATTTATGTATTACAGTGTATCCATAACATAGTATAAAAGAAATTTACTTGCATAAAAATATGTTATGGAAGACTACTGTTAATTGAAGAGAACTGGAATATAAAGATCTTTTGTCTTTCATTTTATGATACAGGAAATAAAAGGTGATGCTGAAAGGTTTGGAGATCCTTTCCACATTGTTTTTCCTCCAGCTCCCAAAAAAGGACAACTTCCATCTGTCAAATTTGAGAGCAGAGGAGGCTTGATGATCTTATGTAGATAAATGCTTACAATATGGATGTTTTAAGCTGGTCTCATCAGGATAGAGGAAAATTAGAAGGTACTCAAGCTAGCCTCTCTTCATAACTCTAGATTGAAATATTTGCTTAAGGCAAAACAAACTACAAAAGTGCTGAGTTACAGCTAAAATTAACTGCAAGCTGACTTACCAGCCAAGTAAACTACAATTATTTACAAAATACAACATCCAAAACAATAATTGATACTAATGCTACTTTTCAGTTGGTAGTCTTAATTTTGCTGTAAAAAGGGCGTGCTTTACTGTAAATGTGAAAGTCACCTCTTGAGTTTAAAGGAAATGTGTACTCTCCTGTCATTTTCTGGTAGAATTCTTTCATTGATCCTTAAAATATGCAAAACTGCAGTAGGATGAATTGGAGATGATTTTTTCTCCCATCTTTTAATCTTGTATTTTTCTGAGATATGGAAACTTTGCAAATAAGTTATGCTGCATTAAATACTACAGTGCATTAAAAAAAAATGCAATTCTACATACTAATCCCTGATCTGATCACTTTTATCATTATTAGACAGAAAGATTTTACTCAATTTTGACCTTTGTCCTGCACAGACCACTTGCTACCTCATTCGAAGGCAGACATGGCAGTGTGCGCTATTGGGTGAAAGCCGAAGTGCATAGGCCTTGGTTTCTACCAGTAAAATTAAAGAAGGAATTTACAGTCTTTGAACATATAGATATCAACACTCCTTCATTACTGGTAAGAATTGACAGAATTACTCATTCTTTGTTTCTGGCATAAAAATAATTAAGTATAAGTGAAACAATATCCACATCTAATTTTACTTAATATTTATTCTCTAGTTTAATTACAGCCGATCTTATAAGTATTACATCAGTTCAGCAACTCTTTTAACTACTGGTATTTTGAAAGCTACGTTTTCCTGTGCTTGGAGTTGCTTCACATTTAAGATGTCTGTTAAATGGCTTTGTCAATTTAAATTGGTAATGATAAATTGTAAAATGTCACTCAAGAAGGAAAATTCTGTTAACTGTTCCTCTTTGATTTTGAATAAACAATAATCTGTGGAAGGAACAGTGAGACTTAAAAGAATATTATAGAGAGAGACTGCTAACTTAAAAATGCAAAGTAAAAAATGTACTGACGTGCATAATTGATAATTTCCATATGGATAGTTTTCTACCAGTGGGGAGAAATTATCACAATTCTATATAATCTTTCTCTGAAATGTCATTTCATTAAAATAATTTCAGTATCACAACTGCTTTCGATGAGGATTTTATTTCAATCTGGCCTAAAATTGCTTTTCTTTTTTTTTCCCTCCTCTTCCTCAAATTCAGATCCATGGAAGGGAGGGAAAAACCCCTCAAAGTCCATTGAAATAGGTTTCTTGCGTGTATGGGTGAAAAATAAAGACTTGCAAAGGAACATTGACCTTGCCCAAATTCCATTAAAATCAAAGGATTCCCATTTGACTTTAATGGGCTTTGGATCAAGTCCTAAAGCCTGATATTGTGTAAAATAACAGTCTGTTTAATATAGATGAAACGAGGTTATTCCGAAACAGAGGAAATAGCAGAAGTCAAGGTTACAGTACTTGAGCTTAGTTATTGTTTCTGAAATACATGTACTGGAAAGTTGTTATAGTTTACTGGTAAATAAAGTGCTCTGCCAACACTATGTTGGGTTATGTAGGCTGTAAAGCCTTTTCTGAAGTTACACAGTATTTATGTATAAAAATTGTTTTAAGTATGAGTGTAGTATGAAGAGAGAGCATGTAAGAGAAAAAAAGTAGTCTTAAGAGTAATGGAATTTGAATAAACCTTGCATCTGCATAGCGCCATTTAAATACCTTGAGTTTTTTTCCTCTAAATAAAACTGGCTATGTTTATCAAAATACGTAAGAATAAATACATCATTAAAATATTTTTTTTGTGTTGTTTAAAATAAAGAGATTTGTGGAACCCTTAATTAAATGGGCAATGTTGTTCTTTTCTTGCAGTCACCCCAAGCAGGCACAAAAGAAAAGACTCTCTGTTGTTGGTTTTGTACCTCAGGCCCAATATCCTTAAGTGCCAAAATTGAAAGGAAGGGCTACACCCCAGGTACGTAACAGAAGTAATCATAGGAAATGTTTTTCCTTCCCTTTTGTAACGACAGTTTGTACTTAGTGCTTCTATATAAACGAAATATTTAGCTATTCTTACCACCTCAGTCTGCACACAGCAATCTTAATAGTTTATTAACTACAACTGATTTTGTTAACTGGTGCTAGCTCTGTCTCCAGATTGTCAAAGGGCATCTGCTTCTCTTAGACCTGTGCATTCTTCTTTTAGATTAGCTCATGGTGATCCTATTCCAATTAGGATTAGTGGATGTTTTTCAGGGTAGAGCATGGCTAGCAGCATCCAGTGCTGTTGTATAAACAATACACAGAACGTGGCAATTTGCTTAAGGTGCCTTGTAAATACAAAGAGAACATGAAATTCTGTTTTGTTTTCAGGTGAATCAATTCAGATCTTTGCTGAGATTGAGAACTGCTCTTCCCGTGTGGTGGTGCCAAAGGCAGCCATTTACCAAACACAGGCATTTTATGCCAAAGGGAAAATGAAGGAAGTCAAACAGCTTGTTGCCAACCTGCGTGGGGATTCCTTGTCATCTGGCAAAACAGAAACCTGGAATGGCAAACAGCTGAAAATTCCACCCGTTTCCCCTTCAATCCTCGACTGCAGTATAATCCGTGTGGAATATTCACTGATGGTATGTTGGGTGGTCTTTTTCACTTGAGCACAGGTAGTTTCCATCATGCCCTGCAAATTGCTAACAAAGCATTCTGTGCTGACCAGTTAAAAAAGAAGTACAGATCCTGGTACTGGTGTCCTGACAGGACTTCTGTAAATAAGCTTGGTTTAAATCATGTATGTTCTTCAAACAGTACTGGTGTGCCAGCTAAGCAAATGTGTTGTGAATAGACATTTTCATGTGAAGGCTCATGTTAAGAATGTTGAGCTGCTTTTGACTCAGGGAGCTTTTTTGTCTCTATAGGGGCATTGGTCCTAAGACAGACAGTAAGAAACTTAAGTTCCTTGTGGAAAATTCTGTGGACAGAGAATTTAGTCTGGTAATTACGAAGTGCTTACACAAACCTGTGTTTTAATCACATACGCCTTTTGTTGTTTTATTTTTTTCTAGGTCTATGTTGATATTCCAGGCGCCATGGATTTATTCCTTAACTTACCACTGGTCATTGGTACCATTCCTCTACACCCCTTTGGTAGCAGAACATCCAGTGTGAGCAGCCAGTGTAGCATGAACATGAATTGGCTTGGCCTGACACTGCCTGAAAGGCCAGAAGGTAACGACAGTACAAATCCCAATCAGTTTGCTAGTCTTGATTTTTGTCTGCTTTATTCACTGCTGTTGTGCAAACAGAGCCAAATTACATCCTTCATAATAAACCCAAGATGAAGGTGCTTGTGGAGGTTTCCTGCTTCCCTTTCTCAAGGACAAGCAGTGAAATCCAGCTGCTTAGAAGGTGGCACAAGTGAAAGCGCAGGATTCCATCCTACCTGTGCAGAATTAATTGTGTCTCCAGTTATCCCAGTTGCATTGTTGATTGTAAAGCATTATAACCTGTTATAATACCAGTTTATGGTGTCTTTTACCAGCCTTTGTAGCCAAGGCTTTATCAAAAGATAATGTAAATAATTTCAATGGGAAATATCTCTTGTCAAAGGAGAAACTTTGTATCTCCTTCCTTCTGTTTTCATGTATCTGATAAACATCCCTTTTTTATGTACAAATCCCAGACTCTCATTTCTGGAGTTCAGTGTTCTATCATTACTGCATGTACAGAAGTTCAGTATTCTGGGTGTGCTTTAAATTTTAAGATAATTGGGCCACGATAAGCAGTGGTCAGTCTGCTCTTGGATTTGAGCATAGTCTTCATATCAAATAAACCAGCCTACCCTCCCTTTCATGTTCAGTTGTTAAAAAGTCACTGAAGTAATTTGCCTACCTGTTAGTATATTTTACAATGATGAAAAATTTATTTTGCTATTTTTTGACATGCATAAGAACTTGTTATTTGAACTGTGTGTGCCTTTTCCCTGCAGCACCTCCTAGCTATGCAGAGGTGGTCACGGAGGAACAGAGGCAGTCCAGCCTTGCACCCATGGGTGCTTGTGATGACTTTGAGAGAGCGCTTCCAGGACCATTGTTTGCATACATCCAGGAGTTCCGTTTTCTGCCTCCACCCCTCTATTCAGAAGTAGGTACCTCAGACAGAATATGATGATTGGTTCACTGGGGTTTTTTTTTCAGAATTCTGTCTTTTGGAGTAAATGTAGGATGTTGTTCCTCCTTTCTAAAATCAGGATAAATCATTAAAATTATAAACAAGGGATAAGGCAGCTTCTTTTTTAAAAAAGAGTTTTCAGGGTTCTTCACAATTCTGATGTTTTGTAGAAATTTCCAAACTGTGTTGTACCCTCTTAGCAACTTGATTAAAACCTTGCATTACGTATCTATTACATTGCAGTGGTTAACACCAGCATTTTGGGCCTTTAGATGCACAGCGTGCTATGCTTTTCAGCTCTAATTCTTTCTGAAGCTACTCTGTGTTTTTTGGTTCTGTGTCTGTAGGGCTTTCAGAAGTTCCATGTAGAGAAGTTACAAGGTTATTCTTTCTGACTTAAGTTTCCGAAAATACACAGTTCTCCAGCATTTCTGGATGCATTTTTAGTTCTCTGAAAACCACTGGATAACCATGACGTAACTTCAGAAGCTTTCCATGTTCATGTTTTTGAGGAAAAAGCAGCGGTATAGGACAGAATCAAATACTGTCCTTTGGATAAACCTTGCCTGAATTCACCCACAGTTGGTTTATTTTTTCTTTCTCCTCTTGAAACACTATTGAGTAGGCAGAGAAGGGGCATAGTTTTTGTGTGCTGGAGACTTCTCTGAGGACTCTTCTGTAGCTTAACTGTAGAGTACAACTCTTAAACCCTTTTCATTTCACTCACTCAAAGATCTAAAGAAGCCTTCTTGTCCTCAGAAAACTGTTGTATAAAATTAACTGATAAGAATTGTCTGAACTGTTTACTTGAAACTATTCTCAATATCTAGTTTTGGGGACCTATGTTAACAAGTTGTTCCCCTTTTGTAGAGAGGAAGAAGAGGTAAAATATGTTCCAAGATACTTTATGGGGTGTTTGAGGATTAATTACTTGTAAACTAAAAGTAGAATGACATTTTACTGGTAATTCTGTCTTTTGAAGTGAAGCATTCGCGAAAGGAGTTAAATATTTTTAAGTTACATTTTTAGAGATAAACTGTCTTTTTAGTGTACAGTAAATAATTTTAAATACTTCTGTGCTACTAAAGCAGATTTTCCCCAGTTTTTTTATAGTTGTTTGTAGTTAAATTAGCATCAGCCTGTACTTTAAAACTTTCTACTATACTTAGTTACTGATTTTTTTTCATTCAAAGTTTTGTCTAATTGACTAGAGGTTTTTCAGTTATTTGAATAACATAGATAGGGAGTACTATTTGTCATTAGATTTGTGAATTTTGGTGAGGTTTTGTTTGGACGGGTCAATTTCTAGAGACTGACTCTAAAAATGCCTCGGGTTATGTTCCTTTTTGTCCCTCTTTTGGTTAGATTGATCCAAACCCTGATCAGCCCACAGATGATAGACCATCTTGCCCCTCTCGCTGAAGGAGTCCATCGGGAGCTGACTTGGCTTGGGTTTCGGATCATACTTAACCGTGTTGAAGGTCAAGGCGTCTTCGTGGAGACACAATTTCGGAGGAGGTGGTTTTGCTCTTGCCTGTATGGTGAACAAATGAAAACAACCTGTGACCATGCTTTGAAGCCTACAGTAACATTGTAGGACTGCTCCACATGCTTGAAGACCTGAGCTTTTTTTTTTCCCTCCCCCCCCCTCCTTTAAATACTGGCACATACTAGGAGCAGCCTTACTAACCTACAGTCATGTGTGTCAAAACACTCAAACCACGTTGTAAGAGAGGGATGGCTTCCTCTTATGATTTGGAGATTTGCACATGCTCATCGCTTACGTTGTGCGGTTCAGTATCACTACAGCTTTTTCTCATTTATGCCGGACTGTTGTTACCCCCTCTTATTTGTTTGTGGTCCGCACAGTAAGGAGCAAAAGAAAGCTTTGACATAAAAAAAAAACAACAGCAACAGACTTTGACAAATGCACTGACTTTTCTTTCTTTAATTTAATGTAGCCTGGACTTTACCTGCATATGCACATGCTCAGAATTGTCCTAGTAGGCTGATCATGTATCACCTCTTCAGCTTGGATGCTATTGTGGATTTATTTACAAACATCAAATGCCTTCAAGCCAATCTTTCTTGCTGTATGTTTTGCAGCCTACTGTAGTAGATACGCAACAGATGTGGGGCTGGGGCGGGGAGTGGAGAGTTAATAGAGAGAAACTAATAGGCTTCATCAAGATTGTATACCTTCTTGATTTCCTTTCAGAATTTGTTGCCTTTCTACTATTATCGCAAAGCAGCATTTTGTTACAGACTGCCTAAAAAAATCACTTAATCTCAGGTGAACTCATCACTTGCCAAACTGTTGGAATGCTATTTGTTTTGTTACGTTGCACTGTTGAGTTACTTCTTTTTTTTGTTTTGTGTTTGTGTTTTGTTTTTTTGTTCTTTGTTCGAGAGGGGGATCTGGAATAGGGACATACACAAAAGTTACAAAACCCACCCTCATTCCCATTTCTCTTTCTGCGTAATAAAAAAGATGTTCAAGTTTTGAAGCTTTAAAAAAAAGAAACAAAGGCACAAATGAAAGCAGCACCAGCAGACACCAGCTCAGCCTCAAAAAATTTTTAAAAGGAAATAGTCATACTCTGTCTAGGATTCATAGACAGATCAATATCTCAAGTAATAGGGATGGGAAGGGAAAGTAAATTTATTTTTATATGTAGTTACCTAATCACCAAAAATTCTATATGTAATGAGTCTCTAGTAGAAAGTATATTTCAAACTGCAGGAAAAGCTTGGACTATGCTAAGAGCTCAGTTTGTGCACTTTGTATTATCTTCAGGGTTTATGATACTGTAAAAATAGTAAGACTAGAAGTATAATTAAACTGAGCAAGATCAGTGTTACCAGCCATACTCAGATACTAGTTAACGAGAATTGCTTCGATGATTGCATCTTCTGTGGTACTCTCAAGAGCTTTAAAACAAACAGGACAGCGAATTTCACTCTGTATTCATGCGGAATACAAGAAATTACATTGGCAGAGCACTCGCCCTTGAGTGTGCCCCAAGGAAGAAATGAGTGCGATGGAGCCATTAGATGTGCTAACACAAATACCAGCACTTACATGCTAGAGATTTATCATAAAAGTCAACTTTCCTTTTCAGAAACTGTGTAACGCAGACCGTTCACAAAGGGACATGCTTCTGGTGTTGACTGCTTAAACAAATCGAGATGTAATCCATCAAGTTTCTATCTCCTTGTGCAATAAAACAGCTCAGAAGGGAGCAGAAGAGGGGAGGCTGGTGTTTCTGCGCGGTGCTGGTTCTTAAAAAACCTCTGCCTTGTTTTTAAGGCTTCACAAATGCGACAAAATAATAGGCTTTTCCATAAGTGGCCTTCATGCAAACATGAACGAATAATTCATGTTTCAAAAAAATGACAACAGGGTGATAAAATACAAATGAGTCGCGTTTTAAGTGATTCAGTTAAAAGGCCTCGGGCTTTGAGCAGGAATATTGAACGAGAAGGAAATTGGGTGATGTCTTACGTTGCTAGGCCAATTTTGTGAATGTCCCTTCCCTCTACCCTCTCCAACCAGACAACTTTAAAAGCTGAGGGGATCGTTGGCATAAAAGGGCATTTGGTGGTTTTACTTTTTTTTCCTTTTTTGTTACTTTTAACAGACTAGGGAACAATTGCTGATATACATAGCATTAAAGTACTTATCACAATATAATGGAAAACTGCGTATGAAGCAGGATTGACCAATATCGTAGTAATTGACCTGGCATCACAGCCTTCGTGATGAGAGTGAAAAATTCTGTAATGTTACTGAGTTAAGAGTTGCAGTTTAAATTTCGTTGTTAGTTGTTCAAGAGGCATTACTCTTCCACAAGTTATTGGTCAATTCTCAGCATTATAAAACATGAGGTTCACAGTTGTAGCCCAGTATTTGATAGAGAATTCTGATCTGAATTAGGAAAAAGTAAGTAAAATCCAAACATTAGAGAAACAAAGTGCAATATTAAATGTTTGCTTTATAGATTATATTCTATGGCTGTTTGTACTTTTCTTTTGTTCTTAGTTTTGGTGCTGAATATGTCCTTGTAGACTCTGTTTTGAGAAAACAATATGTGGAAAACAATTTTTCCTATTGCTCTTCCTTGTGAAAAAAAATAAACTTTTTTTTTTCTAAAAAGCTTTTGAATGTCATAACTTCTTATGCATGATATATAAATACTCAGAAAATGTCTGTATAAAATAATAACTGCAAGGTTAATACAGGAATTTATTGCAGGAGCACAACAGCCATCTAGGACCTGAAAGGGGCCTACAGGAGAGTTGGAGAGGGACTCTTATCAGGGAGTGTAGGGATAAGATGATGGATGAGGTAGTGGTTTTAAGATGAAAGAGGGTAGGTTTGGATTGGATACTGGGGATAAATTCTTCACTCTTAGGGTGGTGAGGCCCTGGCCCAGGTTGCCCAGAGAAGCTGTGGGTGCCCCCTCCCTGGCAGTGCCCAAGGCCAGGTTGGCCGGGGCTTGGAGCAGCCTGGGCTGGTGGGGGTGTCCCTGCACATGGGGGTTGGACAGGGGGGGCTTTGGGGTCTCCTTCAACCCAAACCATCCTCTGATTTTATATACTGCCAGTCTCAAACTAAATAAGGAGATACTTCTAGAATATACCACCGATTACCACAGAAGTCTGGTTCAGCACCTTTGCAGCTGGGACTTGGACACGTTGGTTTGGTGGCATGGGGTGGAGGTGCCTTGGAAGGCCTGGTGTGACCAGTTGTTGAAGATGCCTACTGGCCATCCACCCCCTCCGTGCTGGTGAAGCTCCCCAGCACCCAGGCACCGCTCCAGCCTCTCACTTCCGCATACCAGGCACAGCTGAGCCGCTGACACAGTGAATTGTTGTCACCTGCATTGTCAGCACGGCGCTTGACCTTAGAGAGGGGTCAGCGAGTGAGTGGCCAGCGGATGTTCCCCCCTGGGTGCCCAGGGTGTCGGGACCACCACAGTCCCCCAGTGCTGGACCCACAATTTGTCTCTCATTTTGCTCATGGACTTGGAGCTCCTCCATAGCTGAGTGACAGTATTTTTATTTTTCTAATACAAGCACAGCCCTTCTTAGTAACCGAGTCTTCAATGCTGTGTGGCAGTGATGGAATTTCAGTTAGCATCAGCGTTCATTTTAGGGCCACACACTTCTGGCAGTTCTGTGCAATGTTTTATTGAAACCCCACATTTTTAGAGACGCACCTCTACTTGATTAACATGAGCTTTTTCATCAGCATGATTGCAAAGTTGGAAGTTACTGAAGTTTTACTATTTGACGTCTGATTTTCTTTAATTCTTATTTCTGAATATTAAAATACTGGTGTGAATATGCAAAACTGTGACACACCAGGATGTAAAACTACTGGCTCTTTCACATCAGCTCTCCGTAACAATGTACAACAGGGTGGCAAGTCACAACCCTTGAGCGCCTGAGCATCTGAGAAACAGGAGGCAATGCTACAAAACTGATCAACACATTTTCTGGCAATTATCTAGCTAAAGTGTGTATCCAGCACTTTTTAACCCCTTTGTAGATTTAAGCTTTTTTTGTGTTTTACAGAAATAAACCAAATTGCCATAAACTCCAGCTGCCTTGGCTTTCCACAGCAGGGCCACAGACACAATGTCCAAACAATACCACACACGTTGTCGACCACTCAACAATGGACTTCCCCTCAACGATGGGCTTTGACCCAACCAGGGTCTTCCAGTCAACAATGGGCTTCCACCCAACAAGGCGCTTTGAACTCGCAAGTGGTTTCCACCCAACAAAAGGGGTTTCCAACAAGCAAAGGGCTTCCACCCAACAATTGGCTTCCACCCAACAAGGGGCTTTCACGACACAAGGAGCTTCCACTCAACAACGGGCTTCCACTCAACCAGGGCCTTCCACTCAACAAGAGGCTTCCACATAACCAGGGGCTTCCGCCAAACAGCTTCCATGGAGCAATGGGCTTCAAATCAACAATGGGCTTCCAATCAACAATGGGCTTCCACTCAACGAGGGCCTTCCACTAGACAATGGGTTTCCACCCAAAATGGGCTTCCACTCAAGCAGGGGCTTCCACTCAATAATGGGTTTCCACCCAACAAGGGGTCTCCACTCAACAATGCGCTTCCACTCAACATTAGACTTCCACTCAACAATGGGCTT
The DNA here is from genome assembly GCF_000695765.1 of Mesitornis unicolor. Classification (NCBI taxonomy): domain Eukaryota; kingdom Metazoa; phylum Chordata; class Aves; order Mesitornithiformes; family Mesitornithidae; genus Mesitornis; species Mesitornis unicolor. Next base: position 13,710 of record NW_010166938.1, read on the forward strand.
CCACTCAACCAGTCCACTGAACAAGGGGTTTCCATCCAACCAGCAGCTTCCACTCAACAATGGGCTTCCACCTAACCAGGGCCTTCCACTCAACAAGCGGCTTGCACTCAACAATGGGCTTTCACTCAGGAATGAGCTCCCAATCAACAATGGGCTTCCAATCAACAACAGGCTTCCACCCAAGGAGGGGCTTCCACTGAACAAGGGGCTTCCACCCAACAAGGAGCTTCCACTCAAAAATGGGCTTCCACCAAACCATTGGCTCCCACTCAACAAAGAGCTTCCATTAAACAAGGGTCTTGCACCCAACCAGTGGCTTACACTCAATAATGGGCTTCCACCAAACCAGGGGCTTCCACCCAACCAGGGTCTTCCACATAACAATGGGATTTGACCCAACCAGGGGCTTCCACTCAACAAGGGGCTTCCACTAAACAAGGGGCTTCCATCCAACGAGAGGCTTCCACTCAACAAGAGGCTTCCACTAAATATTAGGCTTCCAATCAGCAATGGTATTGCACTCAACCAGTGGCTTCAACCCAACCAGGGGTTCCAATCAACAATGGGCTGCCACTCAACCAAGGGCTTCCACTCAAAATTGGGCTTCCACTCAACAATGGCCTTCAAATCAACAATGGGCTTTAACTCAACAAGGTGCTTCCACTCAACAAGGGGATTCGACTGAACACCGGGCTTCCACCAAACACCGGGCTTCCACCAAACCAGGGGCTTCCACTCAACAAAGGGTTTCCACTCAACAATGGGCTTCCACTCAACAATGGGCATCATCCCAATAATGGGATTCCACCCAACCAGGGGCCTCCACCAAACATTGGTCTTTCACTCAGCAATTGTCTTCAATCAACAATGGGATTGCACTCAGCAAAAGGATCTTCCACTAAACAATGGGCTTCCACCCAGCAAGGGGCTTCGACTCAACAGTGAGCTTCCAACCAACCATGGGCTTCCACTAAACCAGGGACTTCCACTCAACAAGGGGGTTCCATTCAACAAGGCGGCTTCCACCAAACCAGGGGTTTCCACTAAACAAGGGTCTTCCACCCAAGCAGAGGCTACCACCCAACAAGGGGCTTCCACCCAACCAGAGGCTTCCACTCAACAAGGGTCTTGCACCCAACCAGTGGCTTAAACTCAATAATGGGTTTCCACCAAACCCAGGGTTTCCCACTAAACAAGGGTCTTCCACCCAAGCAGAGGCTACCACCCAACAAGGGGCTTCCACCCAACCAGAGGCTTCCACTCAACAAGGGTCTTGCACCCAACCAGTGGCTTACACTCAATAATGGGTTTCCACCAAACCACTGGCTTCCACCCAACCAGGGGCTTCCACTCAATAATGGGATTCCACCCAACAAGGGCCTTCCACATAACAATGGGATCTGACCCAACCAGGGGCTTCCACTCAGCAAGGAGCTTCCACTCAATATTGGGCTTCCACCCAACAATGGGCTTCCACTCAACAAGGGGCTTCGACCCAACAAGGGGCTTCCACCCAACCAGGGACTTCCACTCAACAAGCAGCTTCCATCCAGCAAGGTGCTTCCACTCAACAAGTGGGTTCCACTCAACAATAGGGTTTCACTCAACAATGGGCTTCAACTCAAAAAGGGGCCCTCACTCAACAATGGGATTCCACCCAACCAAGGGCTTCCACCCAACAAGGGGCTTCAACTCAACAATTGGCTTCCACCCAACCAGGGGCCTCCACTCAACAATGGCCTTCCACCCAACAAGGGACTTACACTAAAAAGGGGGATCCACTCAACAAGGGGGTTCCATCCAACCAACAAGGGGCTTCGACTCAACAATGGCCTTCCACCCAACAAGGGGCTTCCACTCAACAATGGGCTTCAACTCAAAAAGGGGCCCTCACTCAACAATGGGATTCCACCCAACCAGGGATGTTCACCCAACAAGGGGCTTCCACTCAACAATGGGCTTCCAACCAACACTGGCCTTCCACCCAACAAGGGTCTTACACTAAAAAGGGGGATCCACTCAACAAGGGGGTTCCATCCAACCAACAAGGGGCTTCGACTCAACAATGGCCTTCCACTAAACAACGGGCTTCCACCTAGCCAGGGGCTTCCACTCATCAATGGGCTTGCACTCAACAATGGGCTTCCATGAAACAAGGGACTTCCACTCAAAAAGGGACTTGCAGTCAACAAAAGGCTTCCACTCAACCAGGCGTTTCCACCCAACAATTGGCTTCCACCCAACCAGAGGGCTTCACTCAACAATGGGCTTTCACTAAACAGGGTCTTCGATTCAACAAGGGGCTTCCACTCAACAAGGGGCTTCAACCCAACAAGGGGCTTCTACCCAACCAGGGGCTTCCACTCAACAAGAAGCTCCTACACAACCAGGGGCTTCCGCCAAACAGTCGGCTTCCATGGAGCAATGACCTTCCAATCAACAATGGGCTTCCACTCAACGAGGGCCTTCCACTAGACACTGGGTTTTCACCCAAAATGGGCTTCCACTCAAGCAGGGGCAGCCCATCTGGGTTTCCACCCAACAAGGGGTCTCCACTCAACAATGCACTTCCACTCAACATTGGCCTTCCACTCAACAAGGGGCTTCCACTCAACAAGGAGTTTCCATCCAACCAGCAACTTCCACACAATAATGGGCTTCCACCCAACAAGGGGCTTCCACTGAACAAGGGGCTTCCACTCAACAACAGGCTTCCACCCAACCACGGGCATCCACTCAATAATTGGTTTCCACCGAATCAGGGGCTTCCACCCAACAAGGGGCTTCCATCCAACCAGAGGCTTTCACTCAACAATGCGTTTCCACCTAACCAGGGGCTACCACCCAACAAGGGGCTTCCACCCAACCAGGGGCTTCCACACAAAAATAGGCTTCCACTCAACAATAGGCTTTCACTCAACAATGGGCTTCAACTCAAAAAGGGGCCCTCACTCAACAATGGGATTCCACCCACCCAGTGGCTTCCACCCCACAAGGAGCTTCCAGTCAAAAAGGGGCTTCCCCCCCACCAGGGGCCTCCACTCAACAATGGGCTTCCAACCAACACTGGCCTTCCACCCAACAAGGGTCTTACACTAAAAAGGGGATTCCACTCAACAATGGCCTTCCACTAAACAACGGGCTTTCACCCAACCAGGGGCTTCCACTCATCAATGGGCTTGCACTCAACAATGGGCTTCCACGAAACAAAGGACTTCCACTCAACAAGGGGCCTGCAGTGAACAAAAGGCTTCCACTCAACCAGGCGCTTCCAATCAACAATGGGCTTTCACTAAACAAGGGTCTTCGACTCAACAAGGGGCTTCCACTCAAAAAGGGGCTTCCACCCAACCAGGGAATTTCACTCTAACAATGGGCTTCCAACCAACCATGACCTTCCACCCAACAAGGGGCTTACACTAAAAAGGAGTTTCCACTCAGCAAGGGGCTTCCACTCAACCAGGAGCTTCCACTCAACAATGGGTTTACACTCAACAATAGACTTCCCACAAGAAAACGGCTTTCCTCATGCCAGGGCTGCCGATTTCAGCCAATTTCCATGACACAAGGTATTGGCAGCTCTTTTACAAAGTCAAGCGCCCAATATGCGTTATTGGCAGTCTACTGTTTTAGGAGAACAACTCTTCCTGAGCACCTATAATCCAGACTTCCCACATGTCGTGGATTTTGAGTAGTACTCCCCTTCTGATCAAGTACTGGAAGGGGCTGCCCAGAGAGGTGGTGGAGTCCCCATCCCTGGAGGGGTCAAATGTGTGAATGTTGCACTTCAGGACATGGTTTAGTGGGCATGGTGGGGTTGGGTTGATGGTTGAACTTGATGATCTTAGAGGTCTCTTCCAACCTTAATGATTCTGTGATTCTATGATGGCCACAGGGATTTGACAAAGAACCAGGTCTTGTCCTGCACGAGTGTCACAGTGCATTTCAGCTCCTAGATTATGGTTTTTCAGTGGAAAAAAAAAGGCACACTGTCAGGCACATTCCTCCTGCCCTCCAGACCATGTCCTGGAAATGGGAGAAGCGTAACCTATTTCTTCTCCCGGCAATCATTCACTCCAGGAACCGTCCCCCCCGCCGAGCGGCACGGTGCTATTTTTATTGCTGGATCTATCTCCTGACCCTGTGGACACTGGGACAGAGCGGCAGCTTCTGAGCAGAGGGCAGGTGCTGTCCCAAAATCCAAGTTAACAGCTCAAAATCCAGCTCAAAATGGGGAGGGTTCAGAGTTCAGAAGGAGGTTTTGAGGAGAAAATGCACCCTCCACCACGTTTTGAGTTTGCTTCAGGCAACCTGCTATAATAAATGTTTGTCATATTTGGGTGAAAGACAGTGACCTACAAAAGGGAAGGCAAGGGCTTTAAATAGAAAATAAAAATTAAGTCATTTAGGAGATATATTTTTAGTGAGGGGTAGAAATATACAATTTTTTTTAAAAATTGAAGTGCAAAACCTGGCATTATGCCTCAATTCCCTGCTGCTCCAGCAGCAGAGGCTGATGTGTTATTTCTAAAAGGAATGGATGAGTGTGTTGCCATTCACTCTTTTTCAAAGGAGATGATGAGTTACTTCTGTTTGCAGCTGAATACAGGGAGGGAACAAAGGAGGAGAGCAAAAAGTATTGCAAAACCTAGAATTATTCATTTTTATCTGAAAATTAACGTGGTTGCCCAGATGTAAGCAAGACCTTGCTGTCATAGCAGCGCCTATGTGAGATGAGATGGTCACAGCAGTGTTCAAGGCAAATCGGCCATAGTTACCCATCAGCTAAGAAACAGAATTTAATAAATCCCTCTGTGGTTTGTAGCTGTGTAAAAGATGTATTCACTGGGTAATGACTTCTGATTAGCAAATGATAATCATTTACACCCTTGTTTTTGGGCCTACCCTAAATCAGATGAAGTCTGTCAACACTGGCCCATTTCTTCTGTAATCAGCCCATTTCTCCTGGTTAGGACTGTGAACAGAACAAATCACCATGACACCTCCAGCTCCGATTTAGAAAATTATCTCGGTATTAAATATGTGGTATGAACGAAGATAAACCTGCATCAGTGTTTTACGGCTATTTAATTACCTGCCATAAATTAAACTGAACGGTCCTCTCACCTATCTTTTAACAGCAAAGACAGTTTTACTGCCGCCCATTATTTTTTTTTAGTGCATCAAACACCATTTATTGTGGCAGAGCTGCGCACCTCTGAAGCAATAAAGCCATTAATCAGTTGTGTCACATTGAGCTACCCTCCCAAAAACGAATTTAGAAAACAGTACCTGGCCAGTGCAGAAATAGAACAAGGTGGTTTAACTTTCAAACCACAAGACACTTACTTTCCTTTCTGGTTTTTCCTTCTTTTTTGCCTTATAATTCAAAGTAATTCAAAGGAGTTAACAATCTTCTCTTCACTGTCTTCCCTTTCCTGTAGTTTATTCAAACTTTTCAGCGCTTCAAAGCACCCTACTTCTTTTCCTGCTTGTATATATCCTCTTATATCCTATGCCATCAATAGAGCCTCAGATAAAGCTGGATTTCCTCAAAGAAAATCCCTTTCGTCTACCTTTTTGACCCAAAATTCCTTCCCGGAATGCACTTGTAAAGCCACTATACATTTGCTCCCCGAAACCAATTTTTTAATTGAAAGAACACCATAAGAAGTGAATAAGTAGAAGACTTGTGATTTCCTAGTATAAAACTTCCTTTTTATTCATGCTGTGACCTAGCAAATTGTCACCTTCAATATGGGAACGGCTTTAAGGTATTCCAGCACCATTACCGTGAATTATCTCACAATAAATACAAATACACTTACCTTTAAGGCGATTTTATCACAGGTTAAAGGCATACACAGGAACGACTAATACTGGAGTACAGTGTAGCAAACTCCTATCTTTTTTACCTGTGAGATAAGACATCCTACCACCACCTCCACACAAAAATAAAACCTCAAATTAAGCTTTAAGTGGCATATAAATACAATTTTAATGCAGCTAACATATGGAAACCCTGTTCTAATGAAGGCTATGCTGATCCTTTTTGCTTACCATATGCAATTAGAAAATTGTTTATTAAAAAAATATTCCTTTCTTTGGCATATATTTGGTACTTTTCCATGATTTTGCACGCCCTAATGCTAACTAAGCTTCTGGCACGACCAGAAGAAAATACAAAAAAAATACATTGGAGAGCACGCTTAGGGTTGAAACCGAGTACAAGCAGCAAGCTGCTCCCATTTATTTGCTGCTGCGAAAGGCAAGCTCCGCTGTGCTAAACTCTGCTTTCTTGGCAACTGACCGATAAATACAAAATGCTCCAAAAAGTCATCTCTTTCCCCTTGGCTCGCTGCGAGCAGATCTGACAGGGACCAAGAAAAGTCACTGTTATTGCAAGAAAAGAGCAATAACAGCATTTAGGAGGAGGAAGGAACCCAAATTTTGCCCCGGCGACTACGCAAAGCATCCGAGCAGCTGCAGAGGGAGAAGCCGGACCCCTCGCCCTGATGCAGACGAGGATATCTTTATCTCAATAGCGGAATTTGCAAGTTTTGAGCAGTTTGCAAGGGGAAAGACGCAGCAAGGGCCCTGAGGGAGCGAATTCCCCGTCAGCCTTACACAAAGCAGAGATCGGGCGGGTTCAGACAAGGACATTTTGGACTGGGAGCCACCGTTGTGTTTCCCGACCTTATAAGAAGATGTTCTGTTTCTGCAGCCCCGTAGATCTTTCTAAATATGGTGACAGTTTTAATAAGGGGTTTCAAAACGCCACTATGGGATTATTATGGGGTGCTCTGGGTCATACCAAAGGACCAAACCAAGCAGCCAAGCTGTCGACAGGAGGGCGAGCGCTCCGGTGACCTTTGAAAAGCTTCACGTTTGCAATTTTTAATCCCTTTTGTGTAAAAAGACAAAGAAAAAAAGAGCGAATAAAAAAATAAAATCTAGGAGCAACGTATCTAGCTGAAAAATAAAATTACTGGTGTTTGTCAGCGGCAGCAGCATGTGCCATGGATGTAGCCTGTGCCACATAGCAAGGACCCTAATTACGGTGCCGTTTGCTTAATTTTCTGCCAGGTTATGTACGCAAACCTCTTTGGTTTCAGTTTAATCCCCACGTCAGGATGCGACGGGATAGCGAAAGTGCACCCTCATCCTGGGCAGCAGCTGCGGGGCAGAATCCTCCCCTTGGCACCCCCTGAAACTTCTGTAAAAGGCGCTGCCGACGCCACCCCCTCACCCCATCCGGGGGCAGGGGGGGACGGGGACAGTGTCACCGCGTTCCCCGGCAGGGTCAGAGCTGTCGGGCTTTATATTCTTGGCATCTCCTCCAGCATTCACAGCTGACAGCAGTTATTTCTAGGAGCTCTGTCTCTCTCCGAAAGGAAAAAGCAAGGGTGGGGGAAGAAGATGGTTGCAATTATTTAAATAAATAGCACGTAGGCAACTGGTCTTATTAAAGGAACAGGAATAATAGGCTCGACCCTTTTCACATCTTGTGTGCTTATATGGCTGAGGACAAGCCTGGTTCTGCACAACCAGGGTACATTTTGTACCTACACGATGTTATAAAGGTTCATATAGATAGCTTTTTTCTTCTTCTTCTTTGGTATTCATATTCAGTACATAGAAGAGGCAAAAATGACAATCAAAAGTAGGATTTGTGGCTCACTGACTTTGTTTAACGAGTCAAAAATCTAACAACTCTTCCATTCTGCTGATTTCCTTGTAGCTCACTGACTTGATTTACTTTGGGCTCTTCAGTTCGGTTCATTCTAGCTGTGATTCATGACTACTACATCACTAAACCTGCAGAAATAAAATAAAATAATAAAGACATTTTCAGCTTCCTCAATCAGCTTTATTGCTGTGGAAGAAAACTGATAAGAGTTCACTTGAACTGCACAGGCCCAGTATGAACCAAGGCAACCAGAAAACAGCAGTGCTGGGGCAATGAGTGGACACTGATCTGTTAAGGACCTGTGTTCCCCTGTACCAACATCTAAACAGTCACTGGCCACACGCCTAGATATTTTGGATGTTGCGTGTCTGTCACATAAATCAAAGATCCAGATGCAGGCTCTGGCAATGGTGACGTTCTGCTGGTGACTTTCAACCTAAAACCAGCGAGTAGGACACAGAGAAGCAGAAATACTGTTTTTCAATCAGAGATGCTATTTCAGGCGGCTGTTTTATTTAAAGGAAAAAATGACATTTAATTATTTCAGTTCATCAAACCAGTATGTCAAAAACTTCCTTTTCAAAAAAAAAAAGGAAAGGTTCTAAGAGCAGACAGCTCTCTCAAATGACAAAGTGCAATCAATCAGAAATGCGGCATCAGCCTTCAAAACATCACTGCGCTGGAAAGACAAGGAGGAAATGGTTTAAAGATGTGTACGAATGAAAGGAACTAACTTCAAACTAATACTTCTGAACTAAAAGGAGTTATAGAATGGTTCTGGATGGAAAAGACCTTTAAGATAATCAGGTCCAACCATCATTGGAATGCAGCATCCTACCAGGATAAATATTGTAAAATCAGAAGACACTGCCTAGCTCATGCAACTTAATAAAGGCAAATGTACTGGTTGCTTTCTTATGTTTCCTTTAGTGATTTATTTGCCCCAAACCTGAGAATTCTGCAACCAAAAGCTGCAGGATGCTCCACCGGACTTGGCAGCTTCATGGTGCACCCAGCGCACCCGAAACTGCTCTGCCCATACCAACACCCCCAGGGTGACAGCGCCCCGGTTATGTCACCAGGCACAGGGACTCATTTTGCACATCCTCTGACAGGTCCAGAGAAACTTCTAAAATTAAACACCAACGTATTAGGTAACATTAAGAGGGTCTGGGGTTTTTAAATAGCAAAACCAACTGACCGATTACTGAAAAGTAAGCTATATTGCAGATTTTTTGCACGTTCCAGAAAGCTGGAAGTTTTGCTCACCGGCCTGCAGTGAGTTTTGTGATACCCACGTCCCCTCCTAACAGCCGCTGCTCTAATTTCCACTGCTCTCTAAAGCAACCGGTGCTCTCACCGAGGAGGTATTTGTCCTGTGGCTCTGCAAGGGCAGCGGCGGTGTCCACTGCTCCAGAGAGAGGGAAGTATGTTGTTTAATGCAGCTCAGCACGGAGGATTGCCGCTTTGAAGGAGCTTTATCTGAAATTACAGGTTGCGATGACACTGCTATAATACAAGATAATTTGCTGCCAGACATTTCGAAGGTGACTGCCTTAATAACTCCTAACATCTGTGCAAAGGAAGGTTAAATACGGTTAACTCTTATAACCCCATATAACCTCACCTTTTTAAGCTAATATAAACTGCAGTTGTGGTCTTCCATTTAATGCAATGATATTGGTGCCCACCTCTCATTCATCTTCAGGGTTAAAACTTTAAGAACTGTTCAACTTTCATGCTATCCATTGAAAACCTGCTTTTCAACAAAAATACTTGCTTAAGACAGCCTTTATTTATTACTGAGAATACTCAGTGTGCACTGGAGTTAATGAGTATGCACAAATAAGCATGAGATATAACCCAAAATCTCTGATTTGCTCCCAGAGACCTGCATCTTGGAGGAGTGGATTTATAAGCAACCCCAATGGCCAGATACACAGTTTAAATGGCACCATCTAATCTAAGTGCTGCACCTATAGGTTAGGTCAACCACCTGCCAAAAGTTTAGCCTTGATCATTTTTACTAACTACACCATCTAAGCATATATATTTATATTTTGTGAACCCAGAGTAATTCTTACGCCATAACAGCCTTAGTGCACAGCAGTATTTGAAAACCATCTTAGTGATCACATTTTACAGTCTTTATAATAACATATTAAGTATTTTGAAGACCACTTTCCCACCTTCATACACTTTTTCCACTGTGATCTCAGTAGAGTCCTCTGGCTTTCAAAGCTGAGCAGGCCTAGAGACTTTAAATAGCAATATATTCCACATACTTTCCATCTCCCACGTCTTACAGCGCAACCATCAAGTGTTAAGCGAAGCCTCGGATAATTTTGGATTTGAATGAGGTTTCATGCGAGTGAATCATAAAAGACACAAGCAGCACTTTCTGTAAAGGGAAGGGATCCTTTGCCAGGGAGAGCCACCCAAATGATTTCCTTCATTATGGGTTTTCAAGTCCATGTGCTTCTTTTTAAGTAAAGGAAGACAAGGCAATTGCTATAATCAGCAACACATTCCAGCTATTCTAGTATAAAAGACTACATCAAATAACTTGACAAGACATAAAAAAATCCCCAAATTAAGACAGATTCCATTTTAAGATTAAAAAATAAGATGCTTTTCAAGTAAACAAACAAAAAAAGATACCAGCAATTTACTTTCCACATTTAAAAAGCTGTTGTTTCTTCCCCCATTAATTAATGTAATAAACAACCCTCTGGAGGATTAGAACTAAAATTTATTTCCTTACAAAAAAAGAGTGTTTTGCGTTTTATTTTATAAGGGGCTACATTTTTTAAATGTGTATTGAAGCTAATCTGGTAGAACATGGGGTTTAGAGCTCAGGTCACACGACTGCGTATGAAATTTCTTAGTTTCCTGTATATATATATATATATATACATGTGAGTGTGTGTGTGTATGTGTGTGTGTGTATGTGTGTATGTGCACATATATATATGCACATATAATGTGCATGTGATTTGAATAGACAATGAAAACAGAACTGATGCATTAGTCTATTGTTGCAGAGTTCCTCATAGGTATTAAGTATTTCCAACTCTTTGGTATGTATAAAAGAAATCTAAGGTGATTTTGGAGGTAAAATCAACAGATTCAGATGTTCCTTTTATTTTATCATCTGTTCTCCAAAGGTATGGTACGTATTTGTTAAGTTTTGTGCCATAATTCTCAAAGCAAACCTGCACATGAAATCCATAAATTTTCTCACTTCTGTTTTCTTCATATGCATTAATCCGTACGTTTGCAATGCTTTTAAAAGCCACAGTCATTAAATGAATAATTTTGTTAGGTCAAATTTAGAAACAGGGAAACGCATTTGGAGAAAAGCGCATTGAAAATGAAAGGCCCTGTAAGTGACACATGCCTATTTCTGATTTATGAAGTATTTGGGCTTGGGAGAGGATTTGAACGTAGGAGCAGGAAGACAGCTGGCCGACACATACCAGGGCACACACAACTGCTGCCCGCACGCAGTCACCACCTTTATTGTCCAAGACGGCGCTGGGACAGCCC
>NW_010166939.1:0-34650 GCF_000695765.1 Mesitornis unicolor
GAGGCCACTCTCAGCTGCTACTGAATAGTATTAAAAATACTACTGAATAGTATTAAAAAAATAATAATAAATAGAGTATGTTGCAAGCAGACTTGTTTTTTTAAAAGGAGTGGTGTGCCAAGCAATCTAGAAGAGATTCAGACCATTTTAGACCATTAGCTCATACTGAATTTTTTCTGGTAACCTCTTTCTCAGGAAAGCTTGAAAATCAAAGGTGAAGGGGCGATCCTAAACCCAGAAGATAAAGTAACCCACTTCACTCTTTGCACTAATTAAATTCAGTGAATACAAACTTAGGTGTCCCTTCTCTCAAACAGTTAAATTGTAGAGACAGCCTTGGCAATGAGCGTTCTTTGTTCACTGCATCCATGCAATCAGGGTAGCGTTTATCTTGGAAAAGTTTTCAGTCATCTGATGTGTCCATAGAAACTGTTCTGAGTTTAGTTAGAGTATGTGCCACTGCTCTAAGTCCACCACAGGCAGTGAGCTCAAGGTAATCCCTCCCATGTCTCCCTGCATTCTTTTTCTGAATGTGCGGTATTTTCCCACCTCATCAGAAAGATTTTACATCAAGAAGGTGCTTAATTCTGTGTCTAAGTGCTTTGTTGAGTGGAAGTGGATTAGAACAACTATCTTTAGTGGTTTGGTGAATTTGGACCAGTGTCATTGTTTCCCCTGCTGTGTACTCAAAAGCTTTGCAGCTCCTGTGCTATGAGGAGGTCTAATGCCGAGCTTACTTCTGTTCTGCTTTTAAAATCAACATCTTGACCAAGAACGTGCAAGTTTGGTTGAGGATAAAGGTTGTGTTGCATGTTGTGTTGCTGACCTGGAGTGGAATGGTATGTATGAAAGTAGATGCATTTTATTTTAGGCTACAGCATTAACATATGGCTTCTGTAGGAATTCCCAAATTACATATGCACAAGAAAGAGTTGTCTTTTCCTGGAAAATATTAAAATCAGTTTCTTCTGAATATTTAGAAAACATGTAGGTCTAGCATCTGGGCAATGGTCATGTGAATTTGGTGACTGTTAGTCATCCAGTATTTCTTAATGGGAACTAAAGCTGAAATGGTATTCTTGTAAAGTTCCTTGTAGTCTTCTTAAAAAGTTCAGCTGAAATACTGATGTAGATTTATGTACCATTAATGGAAAGCAGGAGGAAAAATATGTGTTTGGAGTGAGAGGCAGGGGACATCATGTTTAGAGCTGAAAGTCTCCTTCTCTAAAGTTACTACTGGTCTGTTACCATGGGTTATGTATTGAGACACGTGAAGCTACTGTTAAATTTGAGGCAGATTTCTGAGTTTGCTTTTCATGGAAGTGGAAATTAATGGCCCAATGACAAAGTTAAAGGAAACAGGAGCGTGGTCCTTGCAAGTATGCGCTGGTAAGATTTTTGTTATAGAACAACAGCAGTCACTCCACTTCCAAGGAGAGCTGCAGCGAGTCTCTATGGTAGACTCAATTTTGGTTTCTTCAGAGTTTCATGTAGGTATGGTGGACCTGGATCTGAAGTAGGATTTTTCTTCAGTGTCTGGAGAAATTATTGAGTTGGTGTTCTTGCAATAGCCCTGACAAGCACTTGCCAAGATCTAACCTCTTTATTTTTTCTTTTTTTTTTTTTGCTTTTTATTGCAATGCCTTTCTGCAGTGTTTGGGGCCAGCTGTATGACAGTAAACATCTAAACTCTGACAATGACTAAATGTGACGAAGTGCTAACTTGAGGTAGTAAAGTGTGATGCAAATGATCACTGGAAACCAAGCTCTTTCCTTCAATGCAATTGAGCCCCTTAAATGTATCTAATCTGAAAGCTGACATTTTAATTTAATATTCCCAAGATAAAGTGAACAACTTGGGGCATGCCAAAGCAGACCTCACAACTGTCACAGGTGTGTGGGTAGGCAGATGTATGATGTAGACATGCTATGAAAAAAAAAATAAAAAAGAAAAAAGTTGGTAGTAAATTTAGCCTGCGTATCCATGTATGTGCTTACTCTCTCTGACTTAGGTGCTGTTTGCTTGTTTGAATATTAGGCTAACCATGGACACTTAGAACCAGCATATCACAGAATCATAGACTGGATGAGACTGAAAGAGGCATCTGGAGATTGTCTGGTCCTACCTCCTGCCCAAAGCAGAATCAACTACAGCAGGTTGCTCAGGACCGTGCCCAATTGGGTGTTGAATATCTCCAAGGATGGAGACTGCAGACCTCTCCAGGTAATCTGTTCCAGTTTTTGGCCACCTTTACAATAAAAAAGAGGTTTTTCTTATGTTTAAATGGAATTTCCTGTATTTCAGTTTGTGCCGTCTGATTTCTGTCCTTTCATTGGACACCACTGAGAAGAGTCTGATTCAATCTTCTTTACACCCTTTCATCAGATATTTATACACTTTGATAAGATCACCCCTGAGCGTCCTGGTCTTCAGGCTGATTTCTCAGCTCGTCCTCCTGTGGCAGGTGCTCAAGACCATGTAGCCATCTTCATGAATCTTTGCTGAACTCACTCCAGTATGTCTATGGCCCTTTTGTACTGGGGAGTCCAGAACTGGACCTTGTGCTCCAGAAGACTAACCAGTGCTGGGTAAAGGGGAAGGATCACCTCCCTTGACCTGCTAGCAATGATCTTGCAGCTGGCACAAGCAGGTCCTTCTCCACCTGACCCAGTGAAGGGAAGATCCCTCATGAGATAGATGCCTAGGATGAGGTGTTTGAATGTACTGCTGTGCACCTGCAGAGCAAGTACTTTGCATGTGCACATGGTGTGATCTTGGTGACTAATGGTGGGAAGTATGAGTCTGAAGATACTTGATGTAGTTAAAGAAAAATCTTCTGTCACTTGAATGACAAAGAATGTTGTATGGGCACTGATGTGGGCATTTCAGTAGGAGGTTTGGATGCTTGCAATGAACCTAAGCACAGAGATTTACAGTAACATTTTTCTGTGATATCCATGAGACATTAGGCTAGTGGCCAGACTGAGCAGCAGCTACAGATAATGGGCTTTGTATGTGCATTTTAAGTCCAATCTGTAGCTGCTATTGCTTTATACACAGTGAGACCCTGTAATCACGTATCTCTTGTTTTCAGTCTTTCTTCTCTGTTTTCTTACTCTTTTGTTACCCATTTACTTCACCTGATTTAGAAAAATCAGAGCAGGTTTTTGTGTGTGAACTTACCCTGCAGCATAATAAAACCTAGAGTCTGAGAGGAGTCTCTGGATGCTGCCTCAGTCCGGGCAGTCACTTGCCTGCTGCACAGGTCCTGAAAACGGTGTGGTTGAAGCAGTAACTGTGCTGTGTCCTCCTTGACTGCTGGCTGGAGGAGGCTGTTCATTCTCAGTGTAATTCAGTGTGTCACCTCTTTGCTTCAGGAGCAATGTTTGCTTTCATGCTGGCTCTCGCCACCCATGAGAGAAGTGGAGATTAATTTTTCAGGCTGGAACAAAGATTTCTAATAAACCAAGTCTCTCCAAAGGTGTATAACACTTAATTATCTTTATTAGTTTGTTTATGGAACCAGCATGACAGGCTTTTGTTGGATTTTTCTTTGATTTTTTAAAATGTTTTGGTACAAAAGTTCGCAGAGTATCTTTCCTGTTTCTTACAGTACACCCCCTGTGCAGTATCTTTTCACTTCTTAAGGTGCTTATCAGCACCTTAAACCTTTAAGCAGCACTGCTTTGTATAAAGAGCAGAAATGTTTGCACTGATGTTTTCCTGAAAGTGCCTGTTTATGACTCATGTATCTGTATCCAGGCTAGCATGCTGAAGGCTGCTGTAAACTCACTAACTGTCCTTAGTTATGACACTGTCAGGCATGCACAGCTAATCTGTGCAGAAAGGCACCAGCACTGCTGACCCTAGAGATGACTTGTTTTGTCACATTATTGCCACAGAACCTGCTGACTTAGAAGCCAGATGCTTTGACCTTATATAGCAGATGATAGTTTCTGAAATATTTTGAGGAGCAGAATGCTTTTGTCAAAGGGACTGCTTTGAAGGTACATGATCTTTCTGTACCAAACCACTGGAAACACATTGGCTTCCTGTTGAGACCCTTAAGTTTTGGGTGACAAATCTTGAATCTAAAGCCTAGAAATCTTGAATCTAGTCTTAAAGGACAGAGCAAAAAGCCCAAAGTCATAACTGCTTGTGGAGTGGAAATCCCATGGCATTCTAATGAAACTTATTCAGGAGTTGTGGTAACAGCAGGCACTTAATTCCTAGTTTTCAGCTTGCTAGGAGTTGTGTAGTTCTGTATCTGCCTTCAGTTATCTTTGGTAAAAGCCAAGATTGGATGGAAAAGGTGTCTGCTTTTTACAGCTGCTGAGGTTCTATCCCTGGATCCATCAAGTATTCCCTTTGCTGTGCACTGAGACAGTGGAGCAGATCCTCCCCACTCACGTTTTCTTTAGTGTCTTTTACAGCTGTCTGTTGCTGTTCTCAGATGAAGAGCCCCAGTTGTCCCAATCTTTCAGCCTGTGCACATCCCATGTGCTTTCCTCTCTAGAAGGTGAGGAGTGAATACTAAGGAGGATCTGAAGTGAGATTAAGGTACAAAACTACCATTTAGTATTTAAGGGATGTGGGCATGTTTGTGTATGGGTTTTGTGTGATCACTTCTTGATGGTAGTATTCTGTCCTGGCCAGTGTGCTGTGAGACTTGGTGTAAAATAGAGGTTTTTGGAGAAGAATGTAGAAACTAGAAAATGTATCTGCTAGTTGTTTAGAAAGGTACATTGTGGTAAGCTGAAAACAAGCAAATGGAGAGGAAAAATGCGAGATCAAAGGTGGTTTGTGAGTGTATGCAAGTAGCTGCGCTGTTGAAACTGAGAGTAAACCTGCAACTATTTTAAAGTTAAAATCTAGTTACATCTTTACTGAGAAGGAGCCACTGTTTTGATTGTAATTGGAGACTGGTGGTGTGTCTGCATGGAAGAGTAGAAGGCACTTGACTCAGCTGCTGCAAGGGAAACGTCAGCCATCCATTGGCAAGAGGTTTAGGACATGCCTGGATGAATCTCTAGGGGATGTAACTTGTTCAGGACAAAGCCTGTGGTGAGCTACGTGAATGAACACTTTTCCATTTCCAAACAGTACAGTGCACTGTAAGAATGCATTGGATGTGCTGTCCTAAGTGATGAGTGTAGAGTCAGCTGTAATGAAAGGTAGATCCAGACGGAAATGAGTGGGAATTTTTCTGAGATATCTCTTCCTTGTAGCCCATCTGGGCTATTGGTCACACTGCTCACTGTGGTCTGTACAAAACATTGGTCTGTTCCCATGTTATATTGCTGCCTTCCCTTCTGTAATTGATGCTTTCTCATAAAGTACAGAACAAAGTGTCTTGGGTCCTGTATTACTAGTCCTCATTATTTCTTTCTGTGTAGTGCTTTTGCAGTTTAAATAGAGGCAGATACCCCTTCCACCATTGCATGAACCTCCTGCTTGAACAGTGTCGCAAGGTCAGTATGTTTCAGCAGGGGATTATTTCATTCCAGTGAAGAATGAATTGTCCTTGCAGGAAGGGCTGCTATGAAACCGAGTTATAAATCCATCAGGGAAGATGTTAGCATATTTTTTTTAAAGGGCTTATTTTTCTGACACCTTTCTTTCTCAAAAGGAGCATGAAGAAAGCATATTTAACAACAGAACTTAATCTGAGTTGTTCTAAACAATATCAAGGAAGTGTTTAAGTTCTTTACAGGTTTTTTTTTAGATATAACCCATCTATCACAGCTCTTTGTGCAAACACAGCACCTGCTCTGCAGAGTAAGTTAGTCTTCACTCTCTTCTTTGGAAGATGGAATTATGTTTTTAGCAATTGTTAGACCTTGGCAAAAGTCAGGCATCAAAGGAGTCCAAAATCCACCCAAGATGGGGTTACCAGCTTGGCTTTCTTACACTGAGAAATCCGTGGACAGCATGTACTCTTCTTTGTTTTTCTTCATTTCCCAGGTGTTGCACTTCACCTTTTTTTTGGTCTGAAGCCTCACTCTGTTCAGTGTGTCATGTTTTTCCACCAGCCTCAGTTGATTCCACAAAGCGGCAGTTGCCTTCCTTTCTATGGCAAGTTGGGTCTTAGGGGTTTAATCTCACTGTCTGAAATGTTAATAAGGCATGCTAATACAATTTCTGACTTCTGACATGTAAAAACAAACAAAAACCTCCATAATAGTGTCATGGTGGTGTCCTCTACCACTGGGTGGTAAATAGCAGGAACAGGATTTGGTTCGTACAGGTTGTGAGCCCTCCTTAATGTGAACCAATACCCGAGTTTCTGCAGTAAGCGCCCTTCTTTGGTGCGTAGTCTGTAAGTACATATTCTGAAGAACACAAAGCCCTTGGAGGGCAGATGGGAAATAGGGGGGTGATGGAATGACCCAGGAGACTTGGTACAGTACAGGGGTCCTTTCTGCCCATTTCTTCTGCCAGTTCAGTCCCGCTAAGTGCTGAGTCTGTGTACAGGTATGGTTTTGGTGAAGTCTGAGTGTTCCCATTGATTTCCAGCAGATAGGAATAGGACAGGCTTTGAGTGCTCCCATCCAACAAGAATTCTACCTAAGAGCTACTGCAGAGGGGGAAGTGCGCTCTCCTGTCACAATCACTGAGAGACAAAGCTCACTTTTCTTTACTTTCTACAGAGGCTCAGACTTTGTTGCTAGTGTGTGAGATGATGAACCAAAGCCTTGAGGTTCTCATTCTCTTCCACGTGCCATCAACAGTGCAGATGTTTTTCATGGTGATCCTTTGCTGGGACTTATAAGTGCTGGTTGGAAGGCCAACTTTAGAAGTGCTTTAGATGTTGATACTCAAAACTTCTATGCTGAAATCACTTTGAAAGCAGGAAAGAAATGAGAGCTGACTTCTGTTAATGCAGCTGTCCTTGAAATGAAGCCATCTTTTGTATAGATCTTTTGGCTAAGAGTGTGCCTGAAGCTTATTAACCTTCCTACTGTGGAGAAGTAGATAGGTATTTTGAGATCCAGTATCTTACTATTACATATGGTTTTTAAAATATTTTTTTTGGTTATTCGTAGGTCAATCAAACTCACTGACAAGACCAGTCATCTCATGACACTTTAATTGTTGCTGTTTCATTATGAAAATAAAGAACTCTGCAAAGCCTCCTTCTATAAGGAAGGGCACATACATGTAATTATAGGATGCTTTTGGTGTTAAAAAAAATAATTCAATGACTAATACATTTTGCTGGTGGAACTGACAGCTATTACAAACCTGCTTCTCTCATCAGCTGTAAGCTTTTATCCCTGCCTTGTACTAATGAATAAATCATCTTATTACATAAAATTGCATTCTAATTGCTCCCATGTCAGTCTATTTCAGGTTAGGCCCAGGCAATAAGGTTCCCTTGATGCCTGGGTTTTCCCTTTCTGCTTGACTGCTGAGCAGTCACATTTGCAAGTGCCTGGGAATGGACTTGGAGAGGAAGAAATGGGGAGGGAACCGGGAGAAGGCAGGAGACAGGGGGTGAGGAGGACAAGAAAGGATTTCAAGGGGATAAGGAATGAACATACGAGACACAAGAAAAACCTGAAGGAACTTTTGAATGGAAGAACCAAATGAAAAACACTTAGAAAAGCCAGTGGGATGTGAGTGGGAAGAGAAGGAAGATGAGTCAAAACTACAGCAAACCTTTTCGTGTTAGGCCTTGTATGGAGCAACTTGTGGGAGCTCAAACTGTTGGCTGAACAGCTGTGGTCATTCTGTATGACAGGAGGATTTCCTCAAGCTCTGACAAGTTGTTACCATCTAAGTTCTCCTTTTTCTCACTTAAAATGTTACCTGGAAAAGATTAATTAGTCATTTAATACTGTAGAGTGAATGGATGTATCCCTCTACCCCTCCCTGTCAAGTCCAAGGATCGATTCTCAAATAAGAGAAAATGGCAATTTGGGTAGGCTTTGTGTAGTAGAGAAAGTTTTTCCAAATTAACTGTAACTAAATTACTTGGAATTCATCCTTCAACTACCAAGAGGCTATATCAACTCTCATGTATTGATTTTGCTTAGGTTGATTAGAAAGAAGACCAAGAGCAAGTAAGACTCCCTTGAACATAAACAAGTGCATCTGTATAGAAACTGTGCAACTTTAATTAATTTGGTTTAATAACTAATTTAATTGAAACTTCCTGTGGTAGAGAAGGCATTTGGAAATGCTGGTGCAGCTCATAAGTGACTGATGTAATAATTTGCAAAAGGCAAAAATTTGTACTTTTTGTTACTCTTTTAGGGTGTATTAGAATGACAGGTAGAATTTTTGCTTCTATTTGCTTCCATATTACAAAATTATCTTGCCTACCCCATTTTTTTTCTGAAAGACTGGAGTATTAGTAGGATCGTGAATTATAAGCGAATGAGTCTGGTTAACTGAGGCAGTGTGATTCTTTGTTTTAAGACCATTTACAGTTCTCTTTTCTAGGTTGTCTATAAAATAGATTTGTCTTAAAGCTCTGGCAAATGGAAGAAAAGCTGTTGATGCTAAACATTCAGAATCCTATTTCCTACCCTATTTCTGAAATGTTTTGGAGGGTTTGGGTTTGTATCTGGAGGTAAAGTGGAACATTTCTGACATCACTAAATAGTTTTGACAAAACTGCTAAACAAAAAGAAGTCTTATAGTGAAC
Organism: Mesitornis unicolor; assembly: GCF_000695765.1. Lineage (NCBI taxonomy): Eukaryota > Metazoa > Chordata > Aves > Mesitornithiformes > Mesitornithidae > Mesitornis > Mesitornis unicolor. The sequence continues at coordinate 8,655 of NW_010166939.1, forward strand.
AAAACAAACCCTTTGAACAGCCTTTCCAGGACATAAAATAGAAAAGGAGATCATAATCCTTGCTCTTTTTGTTTGCTGAGTGTCCACCTAAGAAGGCCCATATTACTGTCACTTGTTCCAAGAAGAAGAGTTGCTTTGTAGAGGTTGCACAAGGAGTGTGTGGAATCCTTGTTTTTATTTCAGGTTTGAGTGTTGAAACAAACTGGCAATCATTTCATTTTGTTGGGGAAAGTTAATAGGTACTTCACTATCTGTTCCAGCACTGTGAGGCAAGAATAACCCAAACAGATGAATGAAATAATTCCTTGATTACTTTTTCTGTATGAATGCAGGCAACATGGGTTTAGCATAGACCTAATGCCAGGATTTGTTACAATTCAAAACTCAAATGTTATGTCAAGAATTTTCTTTCAGTCTAATTGTCACCATGGACATTATATTGAAGGGAGATTGTGTTTTGCAGAGATTGCTATTAAGGGTTGCTTTTGATTAGAGACTTTCAGATAAAGTGGTTTATTTTTGGTGCTGTTCCTCTTTGCCACAATTTTCTCCTTCCCTGAGCTTGAGGAACCTCCTACTACCCATCTCTGCGATCTGTTTTACTCTTTCAGGTGACAGGACTGCCTGGTACCTGTTATCCTGATGCTGTGAGATCTCCAGGGAGAGGTTAAAACTTAAAGATAAAACTTAAGCAGTAGGAGTACGTGACAAATGGGCATTAATTACCATGGGGAATGGGGTTGGCGTGCTGAAAGGGCAGTGACGAGAAGGCCTGTTACGGAGCTGGGAAAGAAGAGGTATCTTATGATATTACAATGTTCTGATTCTGACCTGTTTGATTAGAGTGTTTGGCCAGAAGCAACTGGAACAATGTGTAATTAATCAACAAAAAATTACGTTAAACATTTAAGAGGAGGAGGAAAAAAAATTATTTGGATTGATAAGGGCTGGAACCAGAGTGTGGTCAGTGTAGATCTGGTCAGGTGCCTCTGTAGGCAAGACTAAGGAACTGGACAAAATGGGAGAAAAATGTTTATAATAGAATCATAGAATGTATTGGGTTGGAAGGGACCTTTAAAGATCATCCAGTCCAACTCCTTTGCAGTAAGCAGGGACAATGTTACTGAATCAGGTTGCTCAGAGCCCCATCAAGCCTGACCTTGAATATCTCCAGGGATGGGGCCTAATATCTTCAGGGATGGCTCCCTAGACTGTAAGAAAAAACTGAAACTTAGACTGTAAGAAAAAACAGCAGAGATTACATTTTGAGGGAATTCAAATGGTGAGACATGAGATGGTAAGTTTGGATGGACAGTGGTGCTGAAGAAATGTCTCTGAGCAGGATGACTTCTTCAGGATCTGAAAGAGGGGGCAGCAGGCACTGGTTGTGCAAAGGTAGAGTCAGCAAAGAGAGAGGGTGCTGAGGGTCTGCAAGGTCCTGAATATCACATGAAGCACCACAAAAGTAGGAGCAGAGGCATGCACTGTGGGCAAAGATTTATTTTTGGGAAGCAGTGGTACGAAGGATGAAAAGTTAGTCTTCAGAAGAGGCAGAGATCAAGCTTCTCTCTATACAGCATCCAGTGAAAGCTGTGGCTGGACACTAGATATGTAGCCACAAGACTGGTGGTGTTTCTAAACTGTTGTAGTCGCTTCTTCCATGCAACATATGAAGCTGAACCAAATGCAGAATAGAGGGAGGAGGAGAAATCTCAAGACTAGAAGGCGTGAGTGTGAAGACAGCCCTGTGAATGCCATCTCTGTGGTGCTTGTCAGTAAAAGCCTTGCCATGATTTCAGGAGAACAGGATTTGTTCCTGAGTGCTGAAGAAGCAGTTAATTTGAGGTACAATCAAACACAATTTTTATTTTCCAAGGGAAACCCATGAACCTTCTTCCTTTCATCTCAGGTTTCCTGTTTTAGCCAGTTCCTTGAAGTTGGTAAAGTTTAAATGGCAGAAGGAGCTGACTTACAAGAAGTCATCTGCAAAGAAGAAAGTCTGTTCTGCTGAGCTTGCAGCACAGTGCTACAGTGATGCCAAGTACCTAGGTTAGGTCTGCCCACCACATATTCTGTTGTTTTCCAGAGTCTCTTAGGCTTTTGAGATTTACTAGCACTGCTTGTTAGTAATCTTAGGAGTTTGGGTTTCTTCTTGTTGTTGTTCGGTGTTGCTTGATTAAAGGTCAGATCTGAGTGAGAGCTCTTATTGATTTCTAAAGTGCTAAGTAGAGATTGTAGGTTTTTTGCCCTCTGTACTAATGCTTTTCCCATTACTAGTCCATGGCAGCACATGTCCAGGCTGCACTGCAAGCAGACCCAGTCCTGGGCTGTCTCAGCAAGACTGCGTCAACACAGAGCTGGTGGCAGCATTGAGACCTTGGTGTTTATTGCACAGGAGGTAGCTTAAGGTGCATGAAAACTACTGCCGTGATAACATAAATGGGGGAAAAAGACAGACCTAAGCAGTTAATGAAATGTTAAAAAAAAATAGCAGTGGGAACAGCGATGAATTGGTAGGACTTTGTTTAAGCACTTGTAAGAAACAAGCTGCTAGGTCCAGTGTCAGTGGGGCATGCATTAAGTAGACTGAGTGGGAAGTTAATAACAGAGGAGATGAATGTTGCTGAGAAGAGCTCGGTGTGCTCTTTGTCTTACGATTCATTGAAAGGACCACAGGGTCACTTTTTCTGGAGATATTTTTTTCTTATAAAAGCAACTGCAAAGCTATGTGATTGCCAGATCAGGTACACCGACAGTTACTGCCATTAAACACAGAGTAATGTGTAGTCAGATCACCATAGGGAGTTCTGATAACACAGAGTAATCAAGCAAAAAAAGCAGCTTAAGTAATGGTCCATGCATTTCAGCTGCTTATATTGAGAGCTTTAATAAATATAAAATTTGTAAATTTACTTCAAGAGATCCCAGCTCATTAAATGTGCAACACCCCAGGAGATGCTTTTTGTTCAGCTTACCTGTATTGCAGGCTGGCATACAGAGCAGCTGCTCTTACAAGCCAGTAGCTGTTGTGGGAAGTGAAGTGTGTTGTAAAAGACTCCTGGGAGAAAACAGTCTACTGTGGTACATCTGAATTCGGGGTCAGAAACTAATAAATGTTTATTAAAGGGTTTTGGGGGTGGGGCTGTATGAGATAGTTACAGAGCTGATGGATGTGGTTGGTTTTGTTGCTTGTTTTACTTTCACAGGGTGCTCCGATAGTCGTGTTTTGCTTTCCAAAGCTGGAGTCATACAGTCTGGGTGTCAAAGCTGAGCATTTTGCAGTACTTTGCTGTTTTATGATCTCACGTTTTCTGATTGTTCCCTGCTCTCTGCTGATGTTTTATGGATTTTTGGATTCTCTCTTGTTGGCCTGTGAAGACACACAAGGGAAGGAGCCTATACTAGAAACAGTACATAATTTCCTAAACCCCAGACAGCAGCATGGTCTTCCCTCTTTAGAGGCTTTTCACCTGCAATGGGTCCTGTGTGTCACTGGAGCCAGTGTGAACCATCCTGTCATCCTGCACAAGCACGAGAAGTGGCTCAAAGATGAGGCTGCTGATTTGCAGATTCCTTTTGTATTGCAGTGTTTAAAAACAGTGCTGATTTTTATGTTTTTCAGTGATGTAATTGGAGCAGCAGGGATGAAGACCTGGAGGAGATCATAGTCTATGGGCTGCTCACCCTTGGGAGCTGGGGAGGTGCAGGAAGATGGCCAGCCACGGTGTGAATAACTGTAGTGCTTGTGACTGTGAGCAGTCTCATCAGTTCAGGGGAAATGGTGCTTGCCTGGGAGGACCCTAAGACTTATCTTGATTCACAGGTGTAATATGTGGAGCTCTCTCCAGGCTGCCCTGAAGGCTGAGCTTTAAAAGGCTCCCTCGGTGAGGCTTTGGCTCTTCTCCAGGGTTTTGCTTCCTATGGGCAGGGGCTGCAGGGAGGGATTTTTGTCCAGTTCCTTTCCATGAGTGTGCTCTTTGCTGCCTTTGCAGCTTGGGGATGGAGCAAAGTGAAAGTGAGGGACAAATGGGATGGAGGCTCAAGGCAGTGGGGCAAGACAGGAGTAAGAGGGATGGCAGAGAGAGGAGAGCAGTAGGTAAGACACAAAATGGCAGGTAAACATCATTCATTGCCTTCCTTTCAGGTTTTCCTGGTTCCCTCTTGCTGAGAAGGGCAGTGTAGTTTTGGGTCAGGGCTGTAGCTGAACCATCATTTGTAACACTTTCCTGGGTTTAGTTTTTCACAGACTTTAAAAAAAATTAGGGCTGAGACAAAATAATTGAGCTCATATCTCTGTTAGGACCTGGAATCCCGTCCCGTGATTAAGACGCCTGCTGTGAGGCCATCTGTGTCACCTGGAGAAGTCCCTGAAGTGGGATTGATGCACTCCTCTTTCTGAAATAGCATGTAGATGAGTATTTTAGTTTTGAAAGCCAAACTGAAATCAAGGCCCCCCTTTCCCCCTCTGTACCTGTCCTAGGATGGGTATGCCTGTCCTACCTGCTTCATAACCATGGTTTGCATGCATGCCCTGACAGCCACTTTAATGCTTACTTTCTTTTCTTTTTTTTTTTTTTGGTAACTGAAGCTCAGTTAGTTGTGTTTCATCTCATCCTGGCATTTTTGACTTGGCACTCTTATACAGCTTGCTGTGTCCCCTCTCTTTTTTTGTTTTGCTTTTGTACTTCTTTTCGTACCCCTTAAAAACCTGCTCATGTGTTGACATGGCATCCAAGCAAACATGCCCTACCGTCCCTTGGTAAGAGGCAGTGTAATTAATTCCAAAGACCTTCCGCTGAAAGAAACCTTTGCCTTCCCCCGAGCAGTGAGAGCTGTTCAATTATACTGGAAAACCACATGTGGGCCAGGCGGAGAAACCCCCCCACCACCCTCCCAGCACTTGCTGAAAGGCTGCTGTATTGTCATCTGACAGAGTCACTCATTTCCAGATAATTGGCTTTTTAAAGGACATCTATAGGACCCAAATAACTCCTGGCATACTGTTTGTACCGTTGACCTGCCATGTTAGCAAAGGTTAGACTTAATTGCCTCATTTATGGCTAATGCGTTCCAGTTTTGCTGTTGCTTTTTCTACGAGGATAATTGCTCAGACCTGTGTTTTTTGTTTCTGAAATCTTGATGAATAAAAACAAGGGTTCTGGTGTGTGGATAGAGATGTTGCTTTCATCAGGAGAGACGGAGGTCATGTAAAATCCTTATGTTAAGGAAGTGACCACGTATGTGGATGAGAGGTTGTCTGGGTAAGCCTTGCTCTCAGCCCTTTGAAAGCTCACATTTCCCACTGTGCTCCATTGGCAAATCTCTTCGTGTGGTGCAGCTTGTTGCAATGGAAAGCAATTTTCAGGCAAATCATGTCCAACACAGCTCTTCTCAGTCCTGTCTGTGGACAGCATATGCTCTGTGGGTACTGGGGTGCTGTAAGGGCTGCTCATTTTGTGCCTCTGCAAGCACGGCTTCTCTGGCCATGACCTGTGCCCAGGCATCCCTCTGCGTGCGAAGGCTGCCGTTGAAACAAGGGGAGACACAAAGCACCTTCTGGGCCAGTCTGAAGTGTAAAACCAGCATTACTCTTGTGCATTCTGCAGAATTAATCCTGACCTTTCAATGAATGCATTTCATATGTATCGTGTAAGTCCACAAATTTGAGTGGTGAGGGAGGAGCAAACCTGTGACTGTGCTTCAGTCTCATGGGAGTAGTCACACCTGTATACTCTGCCCTTTCTAGCACCAGGGGACATTTCTGTTTTGCTAGGAGTAAAATGAGAGCTACTTTCCTGGGTTAATTCCCATTTGGTTAAATCACATCCTTTGGATAAGGAGCTGGTCTTGATTGACAGCCTTCCTTTGATACAAATGCCTCTGGTATTTTTGTGCAAATGGAAGTGATTGGTTTAGTGCTGGAACTTCTGGTGTCAGTGTCTTCAGGGAAGTGTACTCCTGCTGGTTTTGGGAATAAATCCCCGAGAAGGACTCTCAGAAGTTCAGTTGTGGTCACTGGGAGCACTAATAGAAAGGGAAGATGAGCAAATAAAGAGCCATCACAGATGCTGGTGAGCATTGAATTTCATTTGCAGAAGTGTCTAAGAATATTGCTTACTCCATTGGCACAAATCTGTGCTATTTCTTTCAAATCACCTGCCTTCCTGAGGAGAGAGTAACAAACCGCATAAACAATTGGTTATTTTTGCTGTGGAAGTGGAGGTGATTGTGCCAGTCCCTAACCACTTGGTTGTCAGTCTCAGCATGAAGTTTTTTTGTTCATAATATTGAAATGGGAATTTTGTGCTTCCTGGAAAGAAATGTGATGCTTGCTACAAATGGTTATTTTTTAAAATCTCGGAGCTCCTTTTTAAACACTGAAGCGATGGTTTGAAACAGTAAAACAAAGGATTATACATTTAAGCTTGATTTATGGAAACAAGCCAAGATCTTTTTGGTGTAGTTTGTCCTTCTGGAGGTTTTGATCTAATGTGAAATAATGAAATCTAAAAATGGCTTGGGCAGATGGTTTAGATGCTGTTCCTGAATGAGGAAAAATTGTATTTCCGATTTTGGCATGCCTGGTTAAAGGTGATGTGTGTCCCAGGGGCTGGGAGTTAATGGGGATCTCTGCCTCTCCCAGGATGTGCCTGAGCAAGTAGCCTTTGTCTGCATAGTCTATTTGCTCCCATTAGGATGCTCAGTGTGGGGCTCGTGCTCGTCTGCGACCACTTGTGTTTCCCTCCGCTTGCTTTTGATGGCTGAAATAAACCTTGAAGGTCAAGATCTGCTCCCTCTAGGGTACCACCCCCACCACATCTGAACACACATCAGTGAAAGGCCACAAAAGGAAAAAGCCAATCTAATAAAAACTTGTAGGTAGTGGGACTTTGATAATTAAACACCTGCATGCAGCAACTGTAGGACTAATTACTGTAGGCAGAGCAGCCATTCAAACACAGTTGTGTTCAATCAGTGCCCTCAGTCTTAGCAAACTTTTAGAAGAAAACAGCACGCTGCCCAAAAACCCACCTTCACCCACCGCTGGCTTTGTGCTGTTGAAACCTTCAGCTCATTTTATCTAGCTCTTCAACTCCTACTCTCCAGGGTCTGATCTCGGAAATGTTGTTTGATTTTGGATGCCAAAACTTACAGATCGAGGATTAAATGAATGCCGTAGAGATCCTGAATTTGTATCCTATGCTTACCTTCTTCGTGATGAGCCTAAAGCTATGAAGCTACTTTCTTATACTGCTGATGATTTAAAAATAAAGAAAGTAAGTACAAACACTGTAATTTCCAGCCAGGTAGTAAAGAAAATGTATTTAGAAGCAAATGCTATGGATCTGTGTGTTTATTCTTGAAATTATATCTTGGGATTCAGCGCTGATACACATCAGTGATCCGAGTGTTGGGTATCTTTGGTTTCCATCAGGCTGTATGGCACTGGAAGAAGAAATTTGTGTTTCTGTGAACACCAATCAGTATGGAGCTGCACTGAGAGGACTGGAAAGATTTTATTTTATATGATAGGATTTAGATGACTTGACACTTGGGTGCTCTCCAGAACATCACTGACACTGATTATTCACAGTTTTCCTTGACCTTAAAATAGTTAGATACCTTCTCAATTTTAACTGAGAAACAGGAGCGCTATTTGAATTTGCTGTAGCAAGGCCACCAGCCATGATGAGAATAAAGAAGAAACAAATGGGGGGTTTAGTTGAGGAGGGCAGTGGGGGAAGTTGGGCAGAACAAAGAATAATGCCTTTGAGCCGCTGGTGCAGCAATACTTCATTTGGATTTTCTTGAGAGAAAGTGACTACAGCTAGAAAATGGAAAGGAACTCTTTTTTGTTGTTGTTTGTTTGTTCTAAGATTATCAGGTCTAAACTCTAGTTTGCCTGTGGACAACTGAACAGATTATTTTCCCCTGAGTATTTTCATACTTCTAGAAATTGCCCAGTCTTCAGAAGTGCAGAATTTTGTGGCCAGACTTTTGCTCCAGTCCTACAAAAGTGCTCAAAGTGAACAGAATAATCATTTGAATTCTAGCTGCAACATTTTAATGATTTAATCCCAGACCAGTAATCTTTCCTTTTTATTTAATTCCACAAGTTTGCTGCCTGAAATGTCTCCAAATGTTGCCTAATACTGAAAACCAGGATGAACTTAAGCTTCTTGTGTGATATTTTCACATGACTAAGAAAAATCTGTAATAAATGTGTGGTCTAATTCTCTAGGATACAGAGCAGTCCTTCCATCAGTCCCACTTCGCATTTCTGTTCTTCCTGTTTATTGCCCTGTAAACAGATCCTGTTGTGGGAGCAGGGAGTGAAGGAGCAGCTGGGTGAGTTTGGCTGTTTGTCAAGGCTAACCCACCACACCTGTTCATGAAAACTGGCCTCCCTCTCAGGTCTGGAAAGCTTGGAGTTTCAATGCAGCTTTTGGTCCAATCTGAAGGATGTTAGAGAGAGCCCTAAGCCTACACCTGGTCTATTCTGTGACAAGTCTACTGTGGGTTTCAGCATAAATTCCTCCCATAGTGAAGCAAAGACTGATTTTGCAGTTACATTCCTAGGAAAGACGACATCTTTGCATCCTTTAAGGTATTAGGACTCACAGATATATTAATGGCAATGAAAATGTTAATTTGTTCAAGGCCAGGTTGGATGAGGCTTTGAGCAGCCTGGTTTAGTGGAAGGAGGGTTGTGTTGTGGTTTAGGGCTGATGTGGCCACTAAATCCTGGACAGATGCTCTCTATTAACCCCTCTCTCCTCCCCAGAAAGGAAGAGAAAAGAGAATAAGGGAGAGAGACTTTATGGGTTGGAAAATAAAACTAACAGATTTAATAAAACAATAGTACTAATACTACAGGATAATAATGTAAATAGGAAAATAATGAAGTATGTACAAATATGTACAAATATGTATATACAAAACCAATATAAAATCCTCCCCCCACCTTCATTACATCACCAGAGGCTCTGTGGAGCAGGGCACTGGAAAAGTCCCAGTTTGGACTCTGCAGCAGGTGGGAGCAGGATGCAGGAACACACGAATCAGGATCAGGGGCAGATAAACTAGCAGGGTTCTACTTGGACTTCAGCAATTGCAGGATCAGAGCAGAAAACAGGATTGAGAAGGAAGGGAGGGCTCCAAGATGGAAGGGTCGAGACCCTTGTGATCCCTCGGCTTTATACTGAGTATGACGTATGTGGGATGGAATACCTCGTTGGTCAGTTTTGGGTCCACTTCTCCCTGTAGGTGCAGATATGGTACCCATGGTGAGACAGTGGCCTTGTGATTATCACTTGTAGCATTACACACTGTCTGGAAAAACATGCTGCTAGTTTCAGCAAGTTCAGCCTCTTAGAAGAGACTGAGCTGAAAAGTAAAATCACTAAATATAAAATTAGTTCTATTTAGCTCAAACCAGGACAGGTTAAAACTAGATGGTCTTTAAGGTCCCTTCCAACCCAAACCATTCTGTGATTCTATGATACAGTGCCCGAAAGGAGATGTATTTATGAAGACTTGGGCTGTGCCTGTGTCCTGAAATTGTGATACAGCTTTTATAAAGAAGATGGAGTCAGAATATTGCCCTAGATGCTAAGGTGCTTGCAAGCAGGTAACAAAAAGGTTGGGTTTGATTGGTTCAATTTGGGAAGAGTGGTGTGGAGAAGAGGAGGAGTCTTCAAGTAGAATTTCTGTGAAGGCCCAGTTGATTTTCCTCAAGGATGTAAGATTTGTTAATTTATAGCCATTTTTGCCTTCCGCATACGTGTATATGCAGACACACTGTTTATGCACATGGGGTACATATTTAACAGAAAAGTCTAATAGCCATCGTGTCACACTAGAGCATAGCGATATGATATAAAAATTGTAAATCAAGACAGCCCTCTGAAAGTGGGGAAGTGTCTGAACAGGAATTTATGGGCTTTGATGCAGAAGTTGTTTTATCTGTCATTGGTGCTTCATAGCAGCCCAGACTATATCGTCATAATCTTCCTGTCTCGAAATAAGAATCTATGGGTGCCTTTGGTAAATGTTACACTTGCTTCTAGAGCAGCATCTTTGTATTACCAGTCTTAAAAATAAATCTTGCTACCTTTATTAGCACCATGTTTCTTTATGGCCATTGCTAAGAGAAAAAAAAGAACATTTTATGGAGTCAAGATTGAATTTATACTCTTCATTATTAGTGACAAAGTTAGGATTTGATATATTGGGGAGATTGTATTTTGCTTCCAGTTAGGTGAATTTTAAATCTAGAGTTTATACATTGCAAAAATGTGCCATTATTTAACATTCCGTACTCTAGATACCTCTTTTTGGTAGGTTTACCTGTTTCAGGCAGTGAATGTGAAGTGACATGCAGAAGTACTTGTTTTTCCAAAAGCACAACAAATCTTGTTCAATTGTTCAAACTTCTGGCCCACAAATGGCACTAACAGTCTTGTCTGTTGTATCTTTCCTCGTGATTTATCACTGCAGAATGCCAAAGTGAGTTAATAAACTACCAGGTATTACATAATTCATATTCTTCTATATTACTATTTCTTGTTTAATAATACTCTGTTCTCATTCTTGTCTTTTCTAATTCATGCATCTCTACCTGAAGTAATCTTCCAGAGAACTACAAAAAGATTTAGCTGTTTAAGATATAGCAAAATTAGGTGCCTAAGTCCTAAAAGGCAATTTTTGGCTGTTTTGAAGTTAATTCCTTACTGGGAGCCTTTCTCTATAATTCAGAGCTACAGATCCCTCTCCAGGTGCCTGAGGGGAGGTTGCACATCACAGAATAACCAAGTGGTTGAGGTTGGGAAGGTCCTGTGGAGGTCGTCTGGTCGCACTCAGGCAGGGCCACCTGCAGCCAGTTGCCCAGGACCATGTCCAGATGGCTTTTGAATACCTCCAAGGGGGGAGACTCCCCAGCCCTCCTACAAGAGCTTACTTGTAGCTCTTCTGAAAAGAGCCCTTTATTTCCACCGTAGAATAGACTAATGCAAAAATTGTAGTATCTGCAAAGAGATGATCATCTGTGAGAAACAACATGTTTCCTACTAAGGCTGAGTTCTGACAAAGCACCAGCAGAGTAATTGGACTAAAAGAGAAAAGAGAGAGAAAAATACTTCTTGTCCAACAGTGGTCAGGCTCCCGATCCTGATTCCCATCGACATGCATCTTGTATGAAGATGAAGGTGCATCTTCACTGGGTTTCAGATTGGCTATGTGCTGCTCATCAGATCGTATGGTCTGGTAAAAATGGCCCCGGTGTAGTTAGTAGGTCTGGATCAAAAAGGCTGGTTTTTCGCTTTTCCTGCATAAGTGTAGTAGCGATTGACAAAGTGATAGCTACAGACTGGTTTATTCCTTTTATGAGATGTTTCTGCTCTTTCTGCCTTGATTCACTCTGAAGGACTTACTTTCCTTTTAAACTGTGAAAGGCTGGAAAGCAGCTGCTGTCAGTTGTGAAGGCTGCTGTTTATTGCATGTGAATGTACTTTGACAAACTGTGATCACTATTAGCCTTGAGCCATTGTTGGTTTTTTTCCCTTTACATTTTCTATAAAAATATATTATTTTTTTTCTCGCATATTAGGTTAGCATGGCAGCTGATGTGATGTATATTTAATAGCTATCTGTCCCTCCCAGCAAAGGCCTAGTGTTAGCTTCTGTCTAGGATTTAGTTATTTAGAGATGTTATTTCCACAGGGGATATTGACAGCCATCAATAATCCCCTGTAGAGCTTAATCTTTATAGATGCTATTGGTCCATTGATCCTAGAAGCAGAGGAATTTACCTGAGAATGAGGTACTCAAAAAAGATCTGGGCTTATTGATTTTTTGTCACAAACAGCCATGTAGTATGATAGCTTAAAAAAATTTGCCCATTTCCATTGTTAGAACAAGTTAGAGTTCTTGTCTATTTTAGCAAAAAACAAACTAAATTGTTTGGCTGAAGTGACAGTGGCTCTTCCTTAATGCTTTTCAGCAAGTGAGAATAAATCTAATGCTGGTAGCTGACTACTCAATGACTCAAGGAAGATTTTGTTTATTGGACTGTAATACATATCTTTGAAGAAACAAAAAATGTAGAGTGGTGGCTTATGTTAACCCACTCTCAATGATTCATCAGGAGAGTTGGGATTTAGTGACTTTCATGCCAGTAACCAAATAAGAGACAAAACCTCCCTTACTGGTTGGCTGACAACTTCATGCCTTTTTTTGTAAAACTGTTTTAAATGCAGGTCTACCTCCTCTGAGGCATGTTGTAGCCTGAATCATTCATTTTTACAACTCACTCATCAACTCTTGCTTTGTTCTATTTTCAAAGGGAAAAAATAGCTCAAACGTTGATAATTGTTCCCAGATTATTTTATCTACAGAAACTGGAAAGTATGATATTTCTTTGACTTTTTGTTTGAATTGTCTGCTATGCATATCCTGTGAACCTCATTTTGTGGAGATCTCACAGCCCTGAGGTGTGATAAAAATAAAATCTTAAGATTAATTTGCATCTTCTTTATCTATTGCATTCGCATAAGGACCAACGCGATGCTTATTCTCATTAGGCCTCCAAAATGATGCTTACATGGGACTTAACTGGCTTATAAACTGCTTATATTTCTCTAGTGTCTCCTTCTTGGACCTTTTCTTCCTTGGAGTGAACTTCATCCCATGTAACTCACTTCCAGGTTTGTTTCCTGAGGACTGAGAATGGCCTTTGAAGGAAACAGCTTTGTAGATAATCTGTGGTTTAGATGTCCCACAGGGACTGTCCCTCATTTTGTGTATGTTGTAATTGCATCTCTGTTGTGAGATTCTGTGGGGGTTTGTTGTGATTGACCTGCTACATCCTGTGATGAAGCCAGGTGGTTTCAGTGTCTGTGATGTGAACTGCAGTTTTCTTCCAACTTTTGTGATTTTTCTTCGGTCTGTACCTCAAAGTTTTAAAAAAGTTGTCTGCTAATCAGATGGGATGCCTGGTTTTCAGCCAGAACCTCAGGAAGTTTTAGGGTGGAAGACAGTAATCATTACTTAATGAGTTGATGACCAGCCAATAGTCATTTGATAATAAATGCAACTCAGATAATTCACATTTCATTTGTCATCTCCTGACATTGATCTTGCATACTTGTATTTGTGTAACTTGTGCTGAATGTCCCAGTTACATCAAACCAGGTAAACCAGAGAAGGTAGACTGTGAAAGAGCAAGGAAAACTTTGATTCATTCCACTGAAAGTGGTCCTGAGAGAAATATCCTCAAAAGAAACTGCACCAAAGGAAAGGGAGGATTTGTGCTTTTCTTTAGTCTGAGTATTACAACAGTGATTTATTTCAAGTGCTAATCTAAAGTGTTTCAGGTAATTTTAAGTATCATTGCAATGTATGGATGGGCATAGTGCAGAGGAGATTGAGTAGGATTTCTCAAGGGGATAGTCAGGTGGAAGATGGAGCTCTGTCCCCTACTTCCCTGGGTAGGTGCCCTGACTTGTTTCAAAAACACATGTATTGATGCAAAAGGTGTCACAAACTGACATGCCTGGGAGATGGGGCCTCACGAGCAGTGCAGGGACTGATTTCAGGGCATAGTTTGGTGACAAATTAAGTTCATCTCAGTCTGTGCCACCTCTGAAATGGCCACTGCTGCCCTTTGCCTGCCTACCTGCTTCTGCTCCCCTCCCTGCACCAGTATTGAGTTATGGGCAGCTGTGCAGCAAGCCGAATCTGTTTCCAGTTAGCCAGCAACCTTATTTTTCAGGGTTAATTTTCCACTGCATGTCAGCTCATGGATCTGGCCGGCCAGATGCTCATGTGAGCAGGAACACTGGCGCAGGGCAGGAGCGCATGGCTGGGGGCAGCTCTTACCACTTCTGGGTTAGATCATCTTCATCCAGCTGCACCAGGAGGCCATAAGCAAATCTGCTGGACTGAGGGGCTCATCAGGTAATGAACAACAAATTTGTTTGGATCTGTCTTGTTAACTTCGGCAGCGCCACTCATCGTGAGAACAATTGCTTTGTGTGGGAGAAAGAAAGGGAACAGATAGTGCCACTCAAAATAGCCCCTTACGTATTAAGACTGTAAGCAGTAATTTCCCTCCGCCCCAAACACCTCTCCTGTTTCACTGGAAAGCTTTTTCCTTTCAGTTTGCTTTGCTACTGACTGCTTTTTAACTGTTTCTGCTGGTAGTGTTGTCAAGAGGGAAATCCCAGATGTGGGCCACTCTAGTAACAAGCTTTACAGTTTTAATATTTATAAGTGAATTTAACCAAGTCATGATTAAACTTTGATTATTCTCATTATGTGATATTTTTAATAAGTTTTTGCACTTCGTGTTTTAGCTTTCTTCTTAACTTGCTGATTTAAAGGGAGAAACTTGCATCTGCAAATATTGGAATGTCTCCAGTGGTTTTTGCCATGCTTCTCTACCAAAGGTTACTGAAGTTAACACTGTTAAAGTTAGAGCTTTTTTTTTTTCTTCTTCTCTGTTTTGAAGTCCAAGTGCTATTTGCTGGGAAATGTCTCATCATCAGCCCCTGGAATTAGGAGCATATTCTTAGCATCTTTTACCTGTCTCTCCATGTGTGCTCACATGATCAAATGGAGTAGTTTACATGGTTCTGCTTACTTAACTGAGAAATGGACAAATGATGGTGTCTTGGAAGCATTTTGCAGACTGTATATTCACAAAATGGGCTACATGCATTATTAACCTTGCTTTAGTGACAGTTGCTTGGAACTAGGAGCAATCATATAGATAGTAAGGATGATGGCCTCCTGAGTACTGAGATGTGTATGCTGAGTAACCTGGGAAGTGGAGTAAGGGAAGAGTGACACTGGCTCTGCCTTTGCTGGTTCTTTACCCTAAGGTAAAGAGTAAACCTCAAGTGTAGACACGTAAATCTGCACAGAAAGCTTGCTCTGTGCCTACTGTTTGTGTCATTCTGACGTATTTCATCTGCACTTGGGATTTGCTGTAGCACTGCGTTCACCTGAGGTTCACTGTAGCTGCTGGAGTTCACAACAAAGTTGAAGTGTACTTTGGATACTTAACTGGAATCTCCAGGTTTTGGATGTGGGCAGTGATAGCAAAAGCAGGAATAGTTGAGTGAAGAAGGCTGAGATGCCATGCAACCAGTTCTGCCCTGAATATTCAGGTGTTTTTCAGTTAATTAAGTCTAACTAACACTTTCCTGTTTTTGCTTCAGGCAAAGAGCAACAGATGATAAAGGAAAATCCTTAGACTGTAGCTTTTTAGGCATTTAGATAGTCTGGAGCCTTCTGAGAGTATGTACTATAATGTTTTCTGGGTTTTACATAATATGAGTGCCCTAAACAAACTTCTTGGGTTTCTTAAATGTCTACAATGCATCTTTGATTACTTTGCTGTTTAAATATGATTTTTCCATATGTTCTTATGTTTCCTTCATTGTGATATGTCTGACTGTGTCTGGAGCAGGCCCAATACTGCAGTCTGAGGTGCAGTAGAAGAGACAATGTGTGGAAGAGCTGGTGGGCTGCATCAGCATCTTCCTTGTTTAATGGGGAATGGCCAGAAAACTTTTGCATGGTGGTCTTTGCACTTGAGCAGGTATGCATGGAAGTAGCACCAGTGCTAAAATACTTTTATTTAGGTCCTTCTTCCTAGGCTGGAATCCCGGAGTTCCTTTCAGTAACAAGATTTTAAAAGAAGTATGATTTTTTTCTCCAGTAAGTGTTATAAATGTATCGTCATCTCCTTCCTCCTATATATCCACCTAAAACTGAAACTGAAAATGAAAGATTTGAGCAAAATGAAACTATTAATGCATTTTATAAAGTTGAAAACTGACTGCACATCTTGGTATGCCATTGTTAGGAAAATCTAGGACCTTTCAACTGAACTTAGGAGTATGAATTTGAAAATATCACAACAATTAGAAGTCTTGAACAGGTCTGCAAAGGCTGCAAATGAACCAAGAGGTCCTTCCTTGCCCAGCATCTAGCCAATAGTGAAAATTACTGTTACAGAAGGCTTTATTCCCATAGGTTTATCTGTGCCCAAAACCACAGAAGAAGTAAAAGAAGAAAAATCCTTTGGCTGCTAAGCAGTAGATCATATTTTTGTTTCAGGATGTGCCCAAACATCCCTTTTTGAGGCAGGGAAGTTGCTCTGTGGGAGGTATCATGGCATACTTGCCTGGTTCTTGTTCTGTATGGGAGGCATCTGCTGCTCGTTGCTGTGGGAGCCTGGATGTGGGGTAGACGTCTCCTCTGTCACAACTTGAGCAGCTGTTCCTATTAAATATAGCTGTTCCAATAAGGAGTTATGAACCCAGCTAACATCGCTCATATGCTGCAGACTTTAAGAAGTGACAGTTCCCAGAATGTCTTCCCCCAGAAGTAGTTTAATAGAAGAAGAAAGCAATTTTTCTGTGGTTGTTTGTAATGCTGCTGTGACCGATGGAATTTGTTACTGGCTGTTCCTGTCCTGCAAAATTTTTCACAGTTAAAGTTTTGACAGAAAAATTCCTGATCAGCTCTAGATCAGACAGTTTATAGGATGCAGTGTTACTGTCCTGCGGTATTTTAGCTTAGGTTTCCCTTATTAAGTATGAGGGAGCACCACAAATGTGGTAGGGTTTAGGAGAGATGCTCTGGTTTGTGGGGTGGGAGATAAAGAATTGAAAAAATATAACAAGTCAAAGAAAGTCTTCACACTGCAAAGACAAGACCATAATCAGGACAGGATGGGGCTGAGAGCCGCTGACTTTGTAGATCAACAGGAGAGCTGGTTTCAAAACAAAGACTAACAACAAGAAAACTGTCAAATTAGAAGCTGTGTTTGCTTTATGGCAGATAACAGCTGAGAGGCAAGAGAACTGTATTCAGAGAGGCAGGCTCATTATGGAAAGGAAATAAAAGATTAAGCAAGCCACTGCTGACTCTCATTGCTTTGAGTGACTCAAAATCCAAGATCTCCGCAGCTTGTATGCCATAATCATGCCCTCCCCTTTCCTTCTTGCCTCTTGAGAACATTATTGAACACGCTAGGCAAAGATTTTGTTTAGACTTCTCCTGAGGTTGAAATATGTTGACAAGCTGAATGTGTCGAGGATACTTATATGTGCTATTGCCTAATAATGACAGCAGCTCAGAACCACCGTGAGGCTTTTTTGTCAGGCTTGCAGCTCACACAGAAGACTTGAATGACATTGCTCAGTGCAAAATTGTTAGCATCTCTCCTCAGGAGTGAGTAGCTTCCTGTGCTATAGCCAGGCTTGAACCACATCACATATTTTCAAAACAATTTACAGACCCAGGATTTGGGTATTTGTTCTTGTATTTAAAAGATTGAATGTTTTTGTTCCTTTTTTTTTCCCCCTCAAAAGTTAGGATGAAATCTTCATAAAAGAAAAGCTTGCTTTGCAATGTTTTCTCTATTTTTATTTTTTCTGCAATATAGATGTAGAACTACTGTGCAGCAAGAGACCAGAAATCTATCCAGAATCGTTGTCCTCAAAGCAGCCTGGAATTGAAGAAGGATATAGACTTAAACACCTAAACCCACTGCTTCCACTATTTCAGTGCACACTGGCTTGTGCATGACAATTACGTCAGTGGAATTTGGGTAAAGTAACTTTCCCTTGACTTTGTGGAAGTAGAGACTGATTGATGCAATTAGCAATTAAATGCATTATTCCTTAATTGCAAACAGCACAGAAAAGGCTTGAATTAATGGGGAAAGGGATTCTTTAAATGTTTTTTGACCTCAGTCCTTTAAGTTGTGCTGCAGTCACAGAAGATGTCCACCATGCAAAGCACTGTGGGGCTGGGGCCTTCCTTTGTGCCCCTGTAGCATTTTTTTCTCTTCAGTTCAGCGAGATACGTGAAGTCTCACCCCATGGCCAAGCAGAACCAGCATTTTTGTCACTTCCTGCCCCTGGTGATGCCTCTTGGAAGCAGTGACGAACCAGCCCTGCTTCAGAGCACTTGAGGCACTGGTGACACTGGCAGCCCAGCAGCCTCATGGCCTTTCCAGGGTGTTAGGTCAGGTGCCAGTTTTGTTGTGCTGCCTTTTGGAGCAAGTGGTTTTGAAGCAAATGCCTCTTTCCATGTGGGACCAGCAGCAGTTAGTGGGGCTGTCTGGGAAACCATGTGAGAAGGCTGTAGGCAGGACAGGAGCCATGGAGGTCTGCCTTTGACCTCCCAACCCTTCAGCAGCCCCAAGCCCACAGCATCCAGGTCTCCTCTTAAGGAGGATGGGACTGGAGCTGGCGGTGACCTGCAGGCAGGTGTGGGCTGCCAGACCACCAGCAGGACCATTTGGGTACCACTGACTGGATGGTGTCACACAGGTGGATAAACTGATTGTGCCACTTGTGTTGTATTTGAAAACAGAAAAGGGCAGTTGCACAAGACCCTTTCTTTTATTTGCTATGCTATTTTTCCATAGGGAAAAATACAGACAAGTGAAGATTTTAACACTACCTCAAGAATTCAGTCCTGTGTTTCCTCTGGACCATTTATTACCAGGTTTGAGATGCATCAATAAAACTATGTGGACATATTTCATTATGATGAATGTAAGGGCATGAAGTGCTTCAAATGACCTCAGTACTCTTACTTTTGTGATTTTTTTTAACCTTTTTTTTTTATACTTTCCTTTTTCTTAGACTCGGTGTTGAAAGCTAAAAGGCTAATGTTTCAGATGAGGCCACTCTGAGATGCATTGTCACCTGTGTATTGGGTCCTTAACTCCATATACTCTGGTTTAGAAAAATCCTAGGAAAAAAAATCTTATCTAGCGAGAAAATATTTTTCTAGTATAGCTGTGGCTAGAGATCAAGGAGGATCTGCTGCACATGTCTCACCATCAAAGTGGGATTGAAGTAGGAAAAGAAAAACTAATTTTTAAATGAGCAGATAATTTATGTATCAAATCATTAATCAATTTATAGCTACATTATGTAATATTAAGCTATATATTTGGCCTTGAGGAAAACAAGCATTAAATTATGACTCACAGCAGCAGTGTCTCAAGGTCCCTTTTTCACTTATTCCCCTCTGCTGTTCAATAATTAAAAAAACCCAACAAAACCAAACAGAAAGACTTCATCTGAATAAATGCACTCAGCATGGGACATCTGCTCTGTTTGCTTTTCAAGCATTTTGACATCACTGACAAATTGAGCTTTATAGTGGTAGTGGAGGGATTTTGGAGTAGAGATGAGAGAAGGCAAGAACGGCTCAGCCTCTCTGCCTGCTTCACCCACCCCAGTGCAGGTGCTGGAGCTCACCTATGGGCAGAAAGGAATTGCCCCAGCTTCTCCCAGGTACATGTTTTGACATGAGGATCCTGTCTGTTTTATCTGACAAATGTTAACCATTATTATTCCAAAATAACTTTTTATCCACAGTGGAAACAAGCCATTTGTTTTTGGCTAGTGCTAGTTGGGTTGTGAAGATGATTCAATAGAAGAATCCAGCTGGCCTACCACTGATTACATACCTGGTGGGTTTTATGCTTCTATGTACAGCTTTTGTCAGGATTAAATCTTTTAAAACGCATTTGGCATCCAGTTGCCTAGTTGCACAATGCTAAATTTCTTCTTGTTGGCATCTTATTATCAGTAAGCCAGAGGAAGGAACAGCCATATCAGCTGTGCTGTATGATTTCTTTAACTTTTTTGGACTTGAAAAAGAAATAATCAGTTAAATTACTTCCCTAAAAATAGTAAATATAGCTCTGCAAATTGCATCCTGTATATTTTAAATCATGTTTGAAGCCTGGCATTACAAAACAGAGGGAGAAAAGGGTTATTTCGTGAATGTAACATTCATAAAAAGGATGAGAAGCATGTTGGGCAGATGCCAAGAGTAACAGTCAGGTGGATCGGTGCAAAGAAGAGTAGATATCATACTTCCTTTCCTATAAAGGAAAGGGAACTATTTCTCTCTGTTTCTTTTATCATAGTAATCAGCCTTCATACTTGTTAGTGAACTGTAATGGGTTTGAGACATCAGTAGGAGCTTATTACATTTATAGCAGTCAATGCCTTTTTTCCCACTCGTTTGAAAATGGCGTCTTTGTAGAATATCTCACCTGTCTGAATTTCTTTAAATAGATGTAGTATAGGCAGTTCAAGACATAGCTGATAATGGATGTTAGATAATATCTTGGATACTGCAGCATAAATTGTAAGATGACTATATTCTGTCATGATGAATATTAGATAATGATACCTTGTCCTTATAAGAATAACTTATTTTATTATTCAGAATGATCTTATGAGCTCTTTGGATTTGTGGGAAATAACTTAGTAGAAACCATAAACTATTCAGATTTTGCTGAATATTCTAATCACACTTGCATCGTTCTTAATTATGAATTTGGAGGATTGCCAAAAAAGAGACAGAGGCAGCATATAACAGCTTTCCATGAGCTCTGTATTGTTGGAGGGCTGGCACTGTGAATGCCCTGGTGGTGTAAGCTGGCTTGGATGCTTTCTGTTCCCTGTGTTGGCCTTAGCACAGCTTTTCCATATGTTCCACATTGGGTATTGCCCAGCTGCAGGCTCTAGATTTATCACTCAAGAAAGTTTTTCTCATGTATTTGCTGCTTAGGGTGAGTCGGCAAAGTTGCTTGCCGCAGCAAGACAGCAAGGCTCAGATCTCCCCATGGGATAGGTTAAAAATGCTCTGTCAAATCCAGCATTGGCTGAAAACTGTTGGCTGTATCTCTCTGGGGTATCCTCTGCACGTGGAAGTAACAAACAGGACTTTATTTCCCATGGAGCACCTTGGCCTGGGGTTTTCATGGGTGGTTTGTGTCTGTCTGGAGTGTTAATTTGACTAGAGGATGCTGTTTGTAAGGGAGAGTAGGACCACTGGATACCCAATCTGAAGCTCTTGAGAAGTGTTTGCAAGTAGTCCTTTATATCTAAAATGTTCAAACTCTTCACTGGAAGGGTTTTCATAGGAGAAAAGGAGCCCTACCATTTAGAGATTGCCAGTTGTGACCCAGGTTACAGGCTGATTGCACAGATAAACCCCGACACTACTAATTATTTTTGCAAGGTGCTCTATAGAACCACATTCCTTAAAGGTGCTGTTTTCCTAAGGAGAAGCAATGTGTCATCTGGGGAGACAGTGAAACACGAAAGGCTTTCCACCCTATATTTCCTATGGCACGCTGGGAAGGCCAAGTGAATGCGTGCAAAAGGAGCGAGCAATATGGGTCTGCAGTCATACAGACTCCAGATTTCCAAAGCTTTGTATTTTGTAGTGGGATGTGTTCAGAGACAATATAATGAACAGTAATGAAGGGGTGGATTTTTACATTGGACAAAAACAAGCGACTCCCAGCAGTGTTAATACAGGTTGTGTAGTCCCATTGTGAAATCTCCTAAGCCTCAAAAGAGCTCTTTTTACTACATTAAGCACAAAACAATCAGGAGGGCTCTGGTTGTTTTTGCAGCAAAGCAGTGTAAGAGGTTTACTGAATAGTAAACAAATGTATTACAGAAGATGGTAAGTGATGCAGAATGCTCACGGATATAGAGTAAATGATGAGAGAGGTTTGTCTGAAGAAAGCTGGTTAGGCATAGATTTTAAGGCTCTGGTTGTAGACGAACAATTCAGTGATAGGAACCACAACCAATGGCCACAAATCCCATTCTGATTATACCTTTCACAAACTCATGGATATAGAGAGAAAGGTATGTGTATATACATATACATATACATACATACATATATATATATCCCAAAGAAGCCCCACAGAATGCTTTTCACTGTTGGATGATAGTGCTTGCTATTAGTTCTCATCCTATTTGCTGAAATTTCAGGGAACCAGTCTTGGAAGTTTAGATCAACTCCAGAGAATTTCTGTTCTTAAGAGTCCATATGGAGAGAGAAAAGGTCTCCAAAAATATTTTAGAGCCAGGGCTTAAACCTATTCCAGCTGTGCAGACCTGTAAGATTTTGCTCTGGGAGTAGGTTTTGCTTAAAATCCTACCTGAACTGCATTGTCTTAGATAAGCTTGCTGAATACATGTGGAATTTGGAATATACAATAATGTGTTCAGTGCCAAAGAATTTTTTAAAGGTGGGAGAAGCACAATAAAATTTCACCTTCGCAATAAAGCCTGAGCTCATGCTGATTCCCTTTTGGCAGACTAAGCAACACTTTCTAGAGGTAAAATGTCAAAACCCATATTTTAAACTTGGTCAAAAAATTAAAACAAGAGTAAGCATTACAGAGTACAAGAGAAAATGTTGTACTTTTTAATGAGCTCACTAAAACATGAGATTCCCCATATGGAGATATATTTCTTTTTGTGATAGGACTAGGGGGAAATTTCTTGCTGGTTTCAAGTAAACAGCAGTCCATGCAATCTTATTTTGCTGAAGAGACTGTGCAAAACATATAATCAACAATGGAATTTTCTTACTTGGAGAAGAAAAGGAGAAAGTGGAAGAAATCTTCCAGATATTCCCTTCATGTTCAGATCATTTAGAATTACTTTCCATAAGGTGTGCTCAGCAAAACCGAGCAGACAAGAATGTATTTTGAATATTGAAGTTTCTAGCACTTGCTATATAGTTATGTATATATAGCACTGCAGTTATATAGTGATGGCTGCGTGCATGTGCATGTGCATATATGTCTGTGATGGTGCAGGTGTAGCTCTGATTCTTAAATGTCTGCCCATAAAGAAACTGAACTTGTATTCCCAGAGCTTCTTTGTGAAAATCCTTGATTAAACAGGGCAGGTACCTGGGAAGTCTGTAGGGCAAGATGAAGTAATATGAGATTAATAAATATCTGCAGAGCTCTAGAAAATATTGAATACTTAAAAAAAAAAAGGTTAAGATACATATATTTAAACTGTACACAAGATAGAAAAATACTTGGGGAAAAAATTGCTGCTTCAGTACCAACGGAATAATATTTATATTCTTCCATTTAATTCAGCTTCTAGTTTTCCAGCAGTTCAGAGTCTGTGAAAAGATACAAGAGAGCACACAGTCAGGGTCCTTAGAGCTGGCTGAGGCACTTCCCACATTGTAATGGGAACTGGCCGTATCAGACTGATCTTTGTGAAGTCGTGCTTCCTGTAATTCCAGTTCGGCTGTGGATATTGAGTGATGTCCATTGTGAATCCAAGAGCACCCCAAACCCTGTGGTGGGCTCCCACAACTAGCAGAGGTTGTACTACAGAGGCAGTTGTTACCTGGTGAACGATGAGAATGGACAGTTAGTTGCCCACTAACCCCGGTCATCAAGTGTACAGCTACAGTAACTTTGAAGTACCTCACAAGATATTTAGATAAGAACAGCCAAATATAGTCGGTCA
Source organism: Mesitornis unicolor (assembly GCF_000695765.1). Taxonomy (NCBI): domain Eukaryota; kingdom Metazoa; phylum Chordata; class Aves; order Mesitornithiformes; family Mesitornithidae; genus Mesitornis; species Mesitornis unicolor. Next base: position 32,009 of record NW_010166939.1, read on the forward strand.
AGATCACCAGATCATGATGGGCAAAGTTGAGAAGTGCTGGCTGACTGATGAAGCTCCGGGTCACTGAATGGCAAGTAACACATGCAAGGAAGAAAAATCTGCACTGTACCTACGCAATTATGGGCTCTAATTACTAGCCATTATACTAAACAGCTTTCTTAAAACATCAACTCAGTGCTTTCCAGTGGTCGGCAAGGCAAATAAGCTGTTAGAAATCAATTAAGAAGGAAGCTGAGAACTGAAGAGGAAGCATCTTTTTGCCACTGTATAAGCACATGCTACCTTCATATCTTGAATATTGCTTTATCTAAAAAGAGAGTTCGCTGAGCTAGGAGAGGGTGCAGAAAAGGGAAACAGGAATGACCTAGAGCATGGAATAGCTTCTTTTTGAGAGGATTCTAACTGAATTAGGACTTCAGCTTGTAAAGAGACCAAGGAAGAAATGAAAAAAATATATGGAATAATAAAGGGGTGGAGAAGGCAAGTGATTATTTGTTACTTCTCAAGAGCATGGTTATAGGAAAGTCCTGAGGTACTGACTACAGGAAGTGGGAAGATCGTCTTCAGGAGGAACTAGGACATGTACAGAACATTCTCACCTTTTTGCTGTATCTGCTGACTGCCGAAGTTAAGTAGGCTTCTTGTCTGACGTGACGTAGCTGACTTTATACCAGATCTGCAAAGGGCCACGAGGATGATGGGGGCATTGGAACATTTGACATGTGAGGAGGGGCTGAGAGAGCTGGGACTGTCAGTCTGGAGAGAAGAAGGCTCAGAGGGGATCTCATCAATGTGTTCAAATACCTGAAGGGAGGATGCAAAGAAGATGGAGCCAGGCTTTTTTCATTCTTGTCTTGTGACAGGACAAGAAACAATGGGCACAAATTGAAATACAGGAAATCCACTGAGTTTCCACGGAAATGTAAGAAAAACCTTTTTTACTATAAGTGTAGTTGACACTGGAACAGGTCTCTCAGAGAGGTTGAGGAGGTCCTTGGAGATACTCAGAACCTGATAGAACACAGTCCTGTGTATCCTGCTGTAGCTGACCCTGCTCTGAGCAGGAGGTTGGTCTGGATGATCAAGAGGTGTCTTCCTACTGTAGAGATTCTGTGATTCAACCGTCAGTGCTGAAGTGATTGCATCCACATGAGCAGCTGACTGCAGTGCAGTCACATTGCAGCTCTCTGACAGCAAATCTAATGGAAAGCTTTAGGGGAAATACTTTGTTGAAGTGCATTATATGCAGATGTGTCCATACATGCATATAGGTTGCAGGTGGGTTTTGCATGTGTAATTTGGCTAAGTGCCTTGAGCTCTGCATTTTTAGCTGGAGTAATTTATCTGTGCAGTAGTGATCTGTCTGCGCAGCTGCACTGTCATATGCTTTCATAAGTCTTGATGTGTTGTACTGGAAGTTGATAATGAAGGAGCCTAACATCCATCTCCTGCTGCTCCCTGGAAGCTCACACCTCATTGTAACTTTGAACATATAGTCCTAACAAATTACAGTATTTCCAGCTGTATTTTAATGTACTGTCATGTAAAACTTCTGTTAAAGAGTGGGTGCTAAAACAATTCTACAGAAAATGGCTTCGTTCAGCCTCCTGAAGAAGTCCTGATTAAAACTGAATAATGACAGATAAGTAAAATTTTTACTTTTGTGTGATAAACATATGTGTTTTGAATCACTACATCCATGTGGATTTTGCACGGGTATTTTTTTTCCAGAGATATTTCAATCACTTTTCAGTGATAATGACAAATAGAGTCTCCGAGGAGTGCTCTGACTGGTGGGTAGAAAACGAAGAGTGCTCTAATTACCAGGTCAACAGATTTCTTTGTGTGCGTTAGTAGCAAAAGAAGAAAGATTGTTGCTCAGACCGCTAGTTCATCTTGACATAAGATAAATGCTCTGCAATCTGGTTAATTCATATTTCTGTGGTTTAGAGATAAGAAAATTAATTTTTGAGAGTTGAGTGATGGAATCAAGATAAAATTTAGCATAGGCTATGAATCATAGTTTCATTTGGCCTTGTCAAAATACTTCATCAGTATATAGTTAAGGAAATGGAAAACTCAAAGGTTTCAAACCTTTACAATCAAACAAGTGCAGAAGTTTGACTCTGCCTCACCTGGTGCTTTCCTCTGAAAAGCAAACAAAAGCTGCTGTGATGTGGACCTGGAAGTAGCTGGGGATGTATCTGAGCCTGGGGGGAGGAATGTGTGTGGTGTGAATGATATGAAATGGAGCAGTTGAGAAAAGCAGTGATAGTTAAGTGTTTTATGGGCACTGACATACTTGTCACTTGGCCAGTGGTTTGCTGTGTTTTAATCTATGATCTAGGGAGAAGTAGCTGAAATCAAGCTGTGTGTCAGAGGCATGATACCCTCTGCTTTAAAGAGCATCAAATTCATAACCTGGAGCCTTATCTTGATGGTGTCTTTTACAGTAATGCATGCAAACAGGGAGCACTCCTGAGACAGTAGCTGCATTTGTCCTTATTCTAGCAGAGAAAACATTTTCCCTTGAGAAACTCCAGGAAAAAAGCTGCGGAAGACAAAAGGAATTAACTTCTTTTCCCCCTAAGGCATTAGACGTGTGCAGTGGGTTTAATCACAGAATCACAGAATATTAGGAG
>NW_010166940.1:0-17073 GCF_000695765.1 Mesitornis unicolor
GGGGCCGCAGCACAGCGGCCGCCTTTTTCTCATTAATAGTTTGGTGTTTTGATCGGTGTGTTGGTCACTGCTTGCGTGCACGTTATAAGGAGTTTTGTGGTCTCTCTGGGGGGTGTCTGCGGTGGCTTGTTCTGTGCCCTCCCAGTGGACACCCTCCTTTTCTCTGTACCGGGGCACTGTTAGGAGAGTGACTGTAGCACGGCCTGGCTCCCTGTTCATCGTAACTGTCAGTGTTCATTTAAACACTGCGAGATGTCACTGAGTTTCACTTTTCTTTTCTTGACTTCGGGGTAGATGATGGTGGAGCTACTCCAGTGCAAGACGAACGAGATTCAGGATCTGATGTTGAAGATGAAGGAAATGAGCAGCATTCTGGATCTGAGAATGGAAGTGTAGGGCATCAATCGGAGGTACTGCTGGAACTTTGTCTAGATAAAGATTACCGTTCTGTTAATTTTTTTTTAAATTTAAAGAGACATTATTCTCTTAAATGAGACTTGCGTGTTTATTTGTTTGTTCTTCGGGATCCCATGTGGCAAAACTATTTTCAGAAGGAAGTGTCAGAGTCATTCATCTCTTCATGAATGAGTAGGATAGGGTATTTTTCACTTTTATTCTTAATTGCTGTAATAGCATTTACAGCTTTGTACTAGGAAAAGGTTAGTGTTGTTATAATTGACTGCCAGAAGTTAAACACTTTGGATTTGAAACTCTACGGAATAGATTATAAGGAATTTGAAATTTTTTGTTAAATTCTGCAGTAAAACCGCACTTTATGGAGGCATAGATTTCCTCACCAAAGAATGTGTGCTCTCTCATCTATGGTTTCACCTTGCCATTCACAAAAGAGTAGGGCTTCACGTGGACCAGGAGCAGGTTAAGGTTCCTAAATGGATCTGCTCTTCCTCTGCAGAGGTTCTTGCTTCAAGAAGCCTACACCATTAAAAGGGTGGTAATGCCTTGGACCAGGCTGTGTTTGGGGGAGAGCCACATAACTTGTGGACCTAATATTCTGTTTGAAAAGAGTGATAAAAATGAAGGTTCCCTTTAGTTTTCTAGAACAGTTTTGAAGTTAATCTTAATTTTGGGGAATTTTTTGTGACTTGAAATAGAACTGCATCAGGCCTTACTAGGCAGGAATGATTTTGGCCTGTGAACTCATGTCTTCTGCCAGCAAAGTTAATTGAGAACTTTGTGATGCTCATAAAAACTGTAATGAAAGCCATTTCATTCCGTTCTGCATATTTTGTTGTGTTTTATGGAAAGATCAGGATTGACTCTGACTGGGTTTTCAGTGGCAACACATTTTAAAAACTGCTTCAATTGCATGATGTGACAAACTGCAGCAGTCGCAGACTGATGTGTCAAAAGGCTCAACCTTGCTGTAGTGTAACTTGCAGTCTTTTTTTGTTTTCCTGCCACTCCTCTATCGAATTCGTACTTCCTTGAGAGTTGGAAAGTACACAAAGGTTTTCCATTTGTATGAAATGAAAGTTCTTTCCATGTATTTGAGTTGGAGTGTGAAGCAGGTTTGGAATTTCTTCTGTTTTTTAAAGCTGTTGATATTTACAATAGAAGAAATGTATTTGGTGTGAGGCAGCATCTTACTGTGACAGTCAGGGTTTCAGTGTGGGTGAAGTAACTGCCTTTCAAAGGGATTTAGTGCTTCTGTTCTTAAATGACACAGGAATAGTCATGAGTGCGTGGAGAGTTGTGTTGCTGCTGCAGTAATATTAAGCTTTTTCTGCTGCGTATGGAAACTTGGTCTTTTCTTACTCTTCCATACTCCAGGGGGATTTCAGTTTTACTGTGGCAAAGTAATTGGAAATCTGGCCTAAAGAGCAGGTAGTGCCATTGCTTACATCTTCACTATGTGTCTTTCAGATTTAAATAACCACCAAGAGCTAGGACCTGTTACCATTGCTAACTAATTGTCGTCTTGTGCCTGCATTATTTTAATGGCTCTGTTCTGTGATGGCTGTTGAACATTCCTCTGTGGATGAAGTATTTCAGAAAATCCATTAAAAAATTAAAAAAAGGAAAAACCAACCCCCACACTAGAACACCTTTCTATCCAATAGGAAATGTGAACCCTCAGTGCGTTGTTTGATTCGGTTCAAATCACACGCGTTTGAGTATTCTGTTTTGTTATGAAGTCTTACGTTCTCAGTTTTCCCTGCTTTAAATTCAAAGAGCAGTAGTGTGGAGCAGCAGTCTCTGAAAGGAGTGGCTCTATGATACCATTTCTCCTATCATTTATCCTATATATTCTCTTACTCTCTTATTTCCTTCATCTTTAGGGATATGTAGGAGGAATGACACACAAAGGTAATAAAACCTTTGAGACAGCCTAATCAGTTAAGTCTATTTAATTACTATTTTGTCTCAGATGTAGAGAACTGAAGTTTTTAAACTTTCAAACTTTCTTTTCAGGTTCTTAACTTTACAGAAAAGGGGAATCCTGAGGAATTACTTATGTAGGTCTCAGGTATGTGGGTTTTTCTTTTCCACAATTCTTTTCTGGCTTTCCTTCCCCCATCCCACTTTATCTATAAATGTTCTCCTTGATGTCCTTACCAGTTCTGCTTTAGACAAATAGAATTAGACAACACATAGTTTTAGTACAGTAACGAATATGAAATCATGTTTACAGTGTTTGTACAAGTCAGGCTCATACGGAAATCTTTAATGACTTAGATTCTCACACTTTCACCAAGTTGCTGCTGTCTTCATGAGTTAAGTTATGGTTTGACTGTTAACAAACATATACAAATACCTTACATTCCTGAAAAAAGAGAAACTTGCTGATCTGCCTATGATGGTTATGTATGCTTTAGTTTAACAGTTGTCTTTCGTGAGATTGTAGTGGATGGGTCAATTTTGTTGAACTTACTAAATTATCAGAGTAGTACCTCTTAAAAGTGGCTGCATGTAGATCCAATTTTTATGTAGAAGGATAACACTGTAAATTTGATTTTGATGTATTCCTTATTTTATACTGTACTAAAGCCTCATGTTACAGAATTCTTTAAGTTAAAAAAATTAAGGACATCTCAATTAAAATCTTTATAGATAAAGAGGAGGAAGAAAAGAAAGCAAAGGAATTAGAGAAAAATTGCAGTAGCAATTACCTGAGACCTACTTGTATTTGAGAGTGTCTGATCTTTTAAATTAAGGATTTGGAAAAGGAAAAATATAAAACTAGATTACATACTTTATTTCTTTGAAAACATCTTTTTAGAGACAAACTAGTGAAAAAACTAAAAAGGGACGGGGTGGAGGGGAGACTGTCCTACAGTTTGGTCATCTTGCTGTAAAGTTGTGTGCACTTCTTCTATCAAATGTAGTCAAAACCAACCGCAGATTCACTGATGGTATCCAGAAAACCTTTGCAGTGATGGCTGTGGATGGGTCCTGTCTGTTCTGTGCAGGCTCTGATTGAGTCGGCTCTGGTCAGCTCTGGTTTAGGAGGTGCTCGTTTGTGTTCATGTGTGGATGCTGAGGTAGTGCGTGCCATCTCTCTGCTGTGCTTACTGGCTTGACCCACACAACTCTGCTTTTTAAGTTAGCTCTGGTTGTGCTTGCCAGATTTAGGCCTAGAGCGGTCAATGTAGGGGTACCTGTGTTGTCTGAGTGGTCCTTCTGTAGGTGACTGTGTCATGGTAGAGTTCAGCTGGTGTCACTGCAGCGTGAGCTAATTAGGGTGCATATCTGCCCCCCTCCCCAGACATCATTCCCAGGACTGATTGGCAGTGTGCAATAACAGATTAGAGACTCAGTGTGTTGTAGAGTACTTCAGTAATGATGATGGATAAATGTAATGACTTCTTAGTGAGTATTTTGCATAGGAAGTTCCTTGTAATTTAGTCATCTGTTCTGAATAGGTGGATGTGTAACCTGCAGCCATACTTAGACCATAGAGACATTTAAGAATCATTATGGATTCCAGTTGTTCTTTAGTGTTGTTTACTTGTTCACCAAAGACTTCCTCAACTGGCAGTCAGGAAGGTGATGAACCTGATGGTTGAAACAGGAGTGTTTGTAGTGTCTTCCCTGGTTTTGTTTAGCAAAATCCCTTATTACTGCTGCTGTAATTATCAGTGCCTATTCAGTATTAGCCATATGAAAACAAGAGAGGACAGACAAGCCTACCAAAAATTAAATGGTAGAAAAATAAGGATAAAATAATTCAATTAAGAATTCCTATTTCCTTTTCTATTATAAACACCCATTTCAATGTAGACCTCTGCATTTCAGTACTCTCAATGACCTTACCTGTAACACTGCTGTAAAATCTGTTTCCTCTTCTATTTGCAGTTGTCTTTAATCTTAAATAATACAGGCAGAGAAAATACATCATGTAGACATGTTGTTAGTTTATGTGGGAGATACTGGGCAGGAGAGGGCAATCAGATGAAATTTCTGGTAAGAAAAAGTATATAAAATCTTGTAACAAACAGAGCAGTTGAGTGTGTGTATGGTCTTCCTCAGCTGTGCATCCTTAGTTCTGTAACTTCTTAATCTTCATATTTAATTCTGTAAAATTACAGATCCAGGTTTTAACAGAACCATATTTCCATGAGAAATACGAAATAATACCACTAGAGAGAGAACTGCTCGCTCAGGTCATTCCAGCAGCTGTTTTGTAGCTGGCATTAGGTAACATGGAAATAGGGAAGTTGTACTTGAAATGCATGTTTTCAAATTATGTAGTCATTATTTTTCTCCATTGTGTAGTAGCTTTCTGTTAGTGATTCTGCAGTAATTTCATAACTTTATTATTTTATTGAGTGCTAGCCAAGGGAATAAAGGAATAAGGTCCAAAAATCTTGAAAAGTGGTGTTATTTACCACTTAGTGTAATTCTGGAGTGAGGGGTTTCTAAAAGCAATTACAAGTTTAATTTTATTTTAAAATCCTTCTTAATCATACATCTTAAAGATTATTGGTGGTGGTTGTTGTAGGTACACCTGCATTATTGTGTATGGCTCTGAATGGAATAGAATTACTATAGAAAATAAAAAATAAATAGAAAGTCTGTCTTTCCAAGGAGATTAAATTGCTGACAAAAAAGATTTGGAAGCTCCAAGACATGTAGATTTTGAAGTGTCACCTAGGACAATAAATACTCAGTTTGCAAACGTGCCAGTGGAAAGAGTCTATAGCTGAGACAGAATCGTCCCTGAGGAAGGCCTGGCTGAAGAGGAGTTGAGTATTTATAAGAAGTTCCTTTTACAGCACTCTTCAGTTGAAAATGGACTGCTGTGACAGTGACTGTGAGAGCTGTACTGAGTTAATGAAGTGAGTGTTCAAGAGTGTTTTCTTGGGGAAATGCCACTGAGGTTATTTTTCAAGTAGAAATTAGATGGTGTAAGAAAGCAGGATGTTGTCAGTAATGATACTGACTTCAGTCAAAAGCGGAGTGTGTGCTCAGGATTCCTTGCCGTGTAGAAAAAGACATAAAGGATTGGTTTTCAGTTCTGAAATTTTAAGATCATCAGCCTGTCTGTCCGTAGGTTATCTCAGTTGTCTGGATAGGCATGGGAGCTACCAGCATGAGGGAAAGAACCTTTAAATCTGTTCTTACATTCTTACACACTGAAACACTTGCTAATAATACTGCTCTGAAAGGTCTGACTAAAACGTGATGCCTGGTTTTTGGTAGGCTTTTGGTCTTGATGTGTTCTTAATGAAGTTTCTTTGGCAAAGCAGGAAAGGGCATAAGTTCTCCTGAGCTTCACTTGGGAAGTAATGCATGTGCAGTTTCAGCAAAATGTGTTTCGCACAAAAGGCATCTTGTTTGAGATCTTAACAAAAAGAAAATGACAGTGAAATGAAATGTTTCTTGCCTTATTACTGGAGATTTGGACTAAACCACTTTGAAAGCCTGGCTTTTAAAAATAAAAGTACTAAGCATTTACCTTGGAAGAACTTTTGCTTTTTTGCCTGAGATTATTTTTCTCTTTCAGAATGAGCACAGCGACGGAGAAGATGATGGGCAAATGGGAGGGCCTCACATGACGGACTCTGAAAATGAAGACAACCCAAGGCAAAAAGACAGTGACTCAGATAATGAGGAGCCTCCAAATCACAATGTCAGTGATTCAGACAATGAAGCAGCTCATGGAGGGAAGGACAGCGACTCTGATACTGAGGATCGTCCAAATCGGCATTTAAGTGACTCTGAAAATGAAGATGCCTTAAATCATCGAGCAAGTGACTCTGAAAATGGGGAACCTCACAGGGATCACAGTAGTGATTTTGAGAATGAGGAGTCACACAAGCAGCCAGCAAGCGACTCGGAGAGCGAGGAGCTCCACAAGCAGCCGGCCAGCGACTCAGAGAGCGAGGAGCTCCAGAAGCAGCCAGCCAGCGACTCGGAGAGCGAGGAGCTCCGCAAACAGCCAGCCAGCGACTCGGAGAGCGAGGATGTTTCCAGGCACAAACGAGAAATAGAGTCTGAGGAGGATAGTGATGGAGAGGACAGGAAGGAGGAGGTGCAGAATGATTCTCACCACTCAGACAATAAACGTGTAAGGGAAGGATTTCAGGGCTCTGACAGTGAAGAGGAAGCTCCTAAGAGACGGAAAATATCGGACAGTGATGAAGAGGAGAAAGAGGAGGAGAAGACTGTGAAGAGGAAAACAGCCATCCTTTCTGACAGTGAGGATGACAGTGAGAAAACACGTAAGGAACTACAGTGTGAAAATAAAAATGTGATGTGACAAGCAGTAGCGTCAGAGTTAAATAATTCTTTTTAGGTGAAGTAAGCACTGAAGATAAACATGAAACCATGAAGTGAATTTGGTTTTAGACCACAGCTGCATTTGTAGAGGCTGTTTTTCTAACTCTGTGTGCATGTACATCTAATACTTTTGAGTAGTAAGTAGGTCTAAGAGAAGTAAAAGAGAAACTGCAGTGATCTTGCTTTATACTGGCATCTGTTGTCATGTTGATTATTCCTGTTAGTAATTTCTCCACTTTGTTGTTAATTCTCTAGTCATTTTTTCCTTTTCATATATACTGAAGGTGAGAGTCAATTTTGAAATCACAAGTTTTTGAGTAGATGTTCAGTTCTGATTGAATAAAACAGATTTTAGAATGGGTATGTTTTTAAGAAATGGCAGGGATTTTGTGTGGGAAGGCTCGGGAGCTTTCCTCTCGTCCAAATCAAATTTGAAAGAGTAGTTTTTTGAGAGTACCTGTTGTCACCTCTGTTACGAGGACACGTAGTAATGCTCCTTTCTGTTGGCAGCTGCAAAAAAAGTACGAATCCTTTCCGATGTTGAAGAATCAGATAGCGATGCTGCTTCAGAGAAATCTGACAAAAGGAAGAAAAACATTGTATCAGATAGCGAGGAAGAAGAAGAAGAAAGAAAAGAGAATGCTGGGAAGAAAAAGGAGGAAAAAGATCTGTTTGGAAGTGACAGTGAATCTGGAAATGAACAAGAGTAAGTGCTTCTGGGAATATGAATTCCTTCAGAGTTGCAGAAAGTGAGACTGACTGAATGGAGAGTGCACGAATCCCAGTTGGAAAATGCTTGTCCACCTTCGTTGGTGGTGTGAAGAGGGAGGTCAGTAGTAGGTGGCAGAATGAAAGGTGGATCTCCACACAGTCACTAGATATTTTGCAGAAAATGCACTTCTCACTGGTGCAGTCTAAATAGATAAATGCTGCTGTTACCTTTACAGGAACCTGATTGCAGATATCTTTGGAGAGTCTGGTGATGAGGAAGAAGAGGAATTTACAGTAAGTGTTACTGTGGATGTCTCTTGTTCGCTTGCTAGATCTAACCTGCATGGGAAAGTACTCTAGAATGACTGGTCAGGCTTGAATTTGTGTTCAAGGATGTGCTGTATCGGGAGGAAAGCTTTATATCTGCTGGACTCACTGAGGTAGTCATGGGGTTAAATAACATGTACAGCTCTTTTGCTGGGAGAATTATTGGTGTGAAAGTCACAGGTAGATTAGGAAGCCTTTGTTCTTCTTTCTTCTAGATCCTCTCCAGACTGATCTGAAGCTTTTCAAGTGCCAGTGTCAGATGCCTGAGTAGATGCTAAGTCGTAGTTGGTACACTAACTTGCGCTGTCTTTACCCATCAGGGTTTTAACCAGGAAGATTTGGAGGAAGAGAAGGGTGATGCAGACATGAAGGAGACAGCAGATGAATCGGACTCTGATGATAACATCAAAAGAGGGAAGCAGTAAGTCAACGTGTTACATACTCCTTTGTTAACAGCAAGTGCAAAGTTGTAGTGAAAGTGCTCCTCCAAAGGCTGAATAGACTTCTTGGTTTAGAGAGGCAAGACGCTGTGTTTCTACAGAAACAGTTCTCATGAACTGCAACAGAAGGACCTCTCTCAGCTTGTACAGTTCAGTCACTTGGCAGTCCATAGCAGGTAGGCTGTGCTGCTTCAAAGAATAGCATTTCATGATTGGCATCAAAACCTGAGTGGAAGTAATACCGAACCAACCAAACATCTAACTCTTTTTTAGCAGTTCAGCGTTGGAGTCACAGATATATTTCTCAGCTGGTGTAAGAGATAATGTACAGCAAGACTTGTCATCAGCATGTCTCCTGTTTCTTATCTGTCTGCTCCAGTAGCATCAGAGCAGTGGATTGCAGGACAGCTAAGTCCTTGCCGGCTTCAGTGACAGCTTTAGCACGTTTTGAACCCTGGATATTACAGCTACTTCAGCAAAGTCTTATAGACTTCTGAGGGCATCTGAGCCATTGAAGCCCTTTGCTGGCTTCCTAGGTTGGATACCATCTGTTTTAGGAACATTGAGACATAATGCTTGTAGATTTATTGGAGATTTTTGGAAAGGTTACGCTACAGAAACGCAAAACTATTTCCTACAAAGACGGTAAGGTCAACCCTCTTCCGACTCTCAGCAACCTCTCTTCTTGCATTTCAGTATGGACTTCATGTCAGATTTTGACATGATGCTGCAACGGAAGAAGAGTATGAGTGGCAAGCGTAGACGAAACCGCGATGGTGGAACTTTCATTAGTGATGCAGATGATGTGGTCAGTGCTATGATTGTGAAGATGAATGAAGCTGCTGAGGTGAGTTTTCTAGACTGCATGATAAGATTTTGAGAAAGTATTTATTGTTTTTAAGTATTAAAATTAGTTGACTTGGTAAACTTTGCTCAGCTGAGATCAGCTGTTCTATAAAAAAGGATTAATAGTGTTATATAAAAAAATATGAATAAGAATATCAAACACTGAGAAAGGGAGTATGTTTTAATTTCATCATTCAGTTACTCTAACATATGCAGTACTTCAGTATTTGCTCCTGAGAGGAAGCCTTTTCTGAGCTGTTTGAATGCTAGTGCAGCGGTAGATGATGGCAGTGCAGCAGAATTATGGGAAGTTGTGCCTTGGCAAACTGCCTTTTGCAGGGAGTCGTGTTTAATGTATTACTGTGCAGGGTTTCTTGGGGTCTTGTCTTTTGTTAGGTACCTTCTGTTGTGGTTGTAGTTTTGTCACAGGAGTAATCAAATTAATGAACAGCACTGCAAAACACATGAAAACCGGTTGGGAACTTTAGAAAGAGGAATCTTACAAATAACAACAGCAAATAAAGAATATTCCTCAGAACAAGACAAGAACATGTTTGGGGAGGAAGGGGAGAGTGAGATGGTGATGTGGGAGACAGCTGAGACTTCTCTGGGCTTTGAAGTGATTGCCAAATGTTTCAAATGAAGCCATGAAGTTTGAAATACTGAAGAGAAGGAAGAGCTGAGCTCCAGTGCTGTAGTGTCTTTAGTTCTCTGGCATGTGCCTGTCAAACCATCCTGGAGCATGGAGAGGGGCAGAAGAGCATCAGAAGAATCTTTTCCCTTACAGTAAAACACCACATTGTGCAGAAAGAGCCTTCAGTGGATTAAGATGAGTGGAAAGGATTTACAACAGCAGGACATGAATTTGTTGATTGTAATGGGTATTTTTGACAGGGAAGCCCAAATACTGAACAGGTCGTGACACCGTGCTTCTTCCTAAAGCTCTGGGTTATCCAGTTATGTTCTTGGATGAAGTGAATAGACATGTTGTCACTTCTCGGTGTTCTGGTTTGCTGTTTTTCTGTTGTTCAGCTAAGATTTTACAAAGTTTCTAGGTCAGCTATGCATAGCTGGCATGGAAGACTGCAGAACTCCAGTTTATTGCAGTAGACCTTAATCATGACATAGAAAACCATGTAATTTTAGGAGGAATCTTCTGATGTGATGCTTTAAAGGAAAATGTTGGCTAAGGTGGGGACCCTGTTTTAAGAGGAGTCATCATATACTGAGTTTTGGGGCTGTAAGATGATGGAGCGGGGTACAGAGTTAGTGTAATGCTACCACAGGTGCTTTTTTTGTCTAATAGTCTAAACTTTTTCCTTTAAGTGTTTTTTAGGGATGAGAATTGCTGATTTCTTCTTCTGATTAACTTTTATTTCTTCAACTCCCAACAGGAGGATCGACAGCTCAATACACAAAAGAAACCAGCACTAAAGAAACTGACTTTGCTACCAACCGTAGTTATGCATCTTAAAAAGTGAGTTCTCATTCTCCCAGTTAATTATTGTGTTGGGGATTATTGGGAATTTGGCAGATTTCATGGAGTGACATTGCAGTTGTACTGCGTATGCAGCGAAACACTTTTCTTTCTTCCAAGTAAATTCTGGAGCTAGGTGCCCTCAAAAACTTCAAATTCTACCTGATTTTCCTTGTTAATTTACATGAAACAAAGTCACATGCACTATTGTGCTGAAGGAACTTCACAACTTAATATTTTGATGTATTATATGACTTTGTGGCTTCTCTTTAAACTTTCTAGGCAGGACCTCAAAGAAACTTTCATCGATAGTGGTGTTATGTCTGCCATCAAAGAGTGGCTTTCTCCTCTCCCAGACCGAAGTCTGCCAGCACTAAAGATACGAGAGGAGCTTCTGAAGATCCTGCAAGAGGTATGAAACTGACTTTTGTATGTATCTGATTTGTGGCTTCTCCATGGTGTCGCAGTCGCATGCTGTGGGGAAATGTTTGGTGGTAAGTGTACTGTAGCTGCTACCAATAGACTGGGTAGGGAAATACAGAAGGAAGCAAACTGCAAAACAGATGGGTTTGTTTAAAGTTGCACAGTTGTAATGAGACATTTCTGAGAGCCTCAGGTGAGCTTCACACATGAGGTTCTCTATCTTCTCTCAAGCAGTTGTGTGCTATGGCATTTCTACATTCTTGAGGTCTATGAACTGCTTAGTCACTGATCATCCCTTGTTCTCAGGGGCTCATACATGGATTGGTCACTTTGATTTGGCTCTGCTGCGTTCATAAAGTTGCGTGATGTAGTCTTGATAGTGAGGTAGAAGTGAAACTTTTCTTGCAGCACCACTGGCTGGCTTTATTGATTGAAGTTCTAGAGATATTCCTCCTTGCTAAGAATTTGCAGGTGTTCTGCCTGAATTGAGATGATTTGGCTCTGCCTGTTTCAAGTTCATGAGCAAAGTGTGTAGCCGTCCGTGTTGGACGCGCTGTTGGTTTGCAGTTTGGTGCAGTTCAGATCCATTTGCTGTGTGTCCCTCAGTTTGCTCTGGTGGTCTCTTCTCTGTTCTGGGCTGGTAAACTGCGGGGCCCTAGGAAGCCCATGGTGCTCAGTGTAGACTTGCAGCATTTGTAGCTTAGCCAGTTACTGGAATGATTTTGCCATGTACGTTTTTGTCTTTATAAAAGAGATGCTTTGAAGGCAGTAACTCCATTCTTGGAGCAAAAGAGTGCTTGGAACGAATAATTCTGGAAACTTAGTTAATTTTGTGTATAAAACCCAGGAACCTTGAAGTAAATGACTAGGTTTTGGAGTTTGATGCTTTTAACCAATTCGTAGTGGGACAATGAAAAATTATTTTTTCAAGCTTATTGTGAAGGTGGGTTTTGGTGTTTTTGCCCCATGATTTCTTGGTGTATTCTGACTTTTCCTTTACCTTGCAGTTGCCCAGCGTGAGCCAAGAGACACTGAAGCACAGTGGCATTGGACGAGCCGTGATGTACCTTTACAAACACCCCAAAGAGTCGAGGCCCAACAAGGATATGGCAGGGAAGCTGATCAGTATGTAAACCTCCCCTGCCTTGCGTCTGCGAGGTTAAAGTCCTGCTTCGGTCTTTCTGTTGCATGTTTTTTGCTTTCATCTGTAGTAGAATTAATTCTGCAAAACAGGAATCTCACTAACCTGTTTCAGCACTTTGTTCATAGAGCTCTTAACAAATGCTGTTACATTGATTTCCGTGTGCACCTTTTTCTGTTCTTTCGTTCTTGTTTTGAACCAGAGGGTGGTGTTTATTTTGCCCCTATTCTCTTGGCTAGTTGTCCAGCCCTCCTATACATGCTGCAAAGGCAGAGAGGTGCTGCCAGAAGACATGCCATGGACTTCAGAGAGATCTTAGATGGTGTCTGACAGTTGACTTCTTCAACAGCTGTACCCGTGGGTTTTGCCATCCTGAATGGCTGCAAAGTGATGATAAACCTGTTTTGTTCTGTGGGAACTAGAGAATGGTTTGGGTTGGAAGGGACCTTAGAGACCATCTGGTTCCAACCCCCCTGCCAGCACCTCCATGTGTAGCACCTCCCACCTGGTGTTGGTCTGTTAGAGCTGACATCATCCTTGGGTAGAACTGGACAAGGTGCTTAGAGACATCTGGTTCCAACCCCCCTGCCAACACCTCCACGTGGTGTAGCACCTCCCACCTGGTGTTGGTCTGTTAGAGCTGACATCATCCTTGGGTAGAACTGGACAAGGTGGATTGAGTCATCTGGAGATCCTGTCAGGCACGGAGCTGTATTCAGTGGTGTAATTCAGAGAGACCTTCGCCACCCCTCGTGCTCACTGCACACACGGCTCAGTGACACAGTGCCGTTACTGTGCAGTTACAGAGTCAGTCTGTTCTCATATTTCTAAAATAACATCCACCTTGGCATGCAGCAGTTCCTAACACTAAATAGTCAAAGACCTGAGAGAGACTCTGAAAGAGCAGGCACCACCGAGACACTTCATGGAGGAAAGCTCGCTCTTAACTCTCCATGGGAGGCTGGATATCCTGGAACATTAAGAGCTCAAAAATCATTTGCTTCTTGAAATGAAGTGGAAATACTTGGCATAAACTTAGAAAGCTGTGTTTGGTCACCAGCGTGGTTTGGAGGTCAACTTCAGAAGCCCTAATTAATAGGTTAATTAACCTATTAACCAATGCTTTTTAATTATTTCTTTATAGATGAATGGTCTCGACCTATCTTTGGCCTTACCTCAAACTACAAAGGCATGACAAGAGAAGAGAGGGAACAGAGAGATTTGGAACAGATGCCTCAGCGGAGGAGATTGAGCAGGTAGGAGCAGCAGGCAGAAACGTGAAGCGTTTCTTTCTAAGACTTTATCAAGAACAGCAAAGTGGTGTGTTAATGTTGAGGGAAATAGAAGGATAATGAATTATGACCTCTTTTTTTGTTTTTTTGTTTTGTTTTTTTTTTTAAAACCACACTTGACGTTGTTTAAAAGTTAGGATCTTTGTCTGTGTATAGATGCATGTAACATTTTATTTTTCTTTCAGCTCTGGTGGTCAGACTCCCCGCAGGGACCTGGAGAAAGTGTTAACTGGAGAGGAAAAGTAGGTTGGGTTTTGTTTGTTTGCTTGCTTGTGGGGTTTTGTTTGTTTGCTTGTTTTCTGAGAGAGAAAGTATTCCAGTGATGTTAACAATATGCAATTTGTCTTGAGCTTTTAGAGGCAATGGTTATGCAGCGTGTTTGAGGTACACGTGCTATATTGCTTGTACTTCTCTCTCCATAAGAGTCGTCTCTAGCAGTCACATCTCTTTTCCCACAGGGCTCTTAGACCTGGAGACCCTGGGTTCTGCGCTCGCGCGAGGGTGCCGATGCCCTCCAACAAGGACTATGTGGTCAGGCCAAAGTGGAACGTGGAGATGGAGTCCTCCAGGGTAAGCACTGCTGGGTGGGGGTAAGCTCTGCCTCTCCTGCTGACCATGCTCAGGCTGTGTTGGTTAAGCCTGGGAATGTCTCACCTTATTGCTGCTGTCCCTGTGCAGTGTGGCAGTTTTTAAGTGCCTCCTCTAATTTGAGTAGACAGCAAGCTCTGCTCTCGAGTGGGCTGTTTTAAGCTCATCAAATACTTTCACTTGGGCATCGTTGCTTTTCTTACCAAAAAAAGATGTTCATCTTAACTGTTATAGACAGGCCTCTTATTGTAGAGCATTTTGAACCAAAGCTGCAATTCAATAAGTGTGTCACTGATATTTCTATACCTCTCTCAATTTTTCTATCGTGTTTTTCTGATAATATTCCAGTTTGGGAAAAGGTATCTTGGTAAATATTGACAGCTTCAGTAGAGGCCTTTGCCTTGCTTTATTTGGTTCATCCATCTACCTTGTACGGTTTAATTTAAAAGTGGAGTACATGGTAGAACGTGGGAATGGAAGAAGTAATAACTGCTGTGCTTTCTGCTGTTGTGTCTCCTTCTGTGCATTAATTGAGATATTGTTTCTAGCCCGGGACTATTAAGAGAGGTATTAGTCGCTTGGAAAAACACAAGAGACGGTTTGCTGAACAGAAACGACTCAGCAAAGTGCATCGGGCCATCAAGTTCAGCATTGAAGGCAACAGGATGCCCCTGTAGCCATGACACTGCCTTCCCCAAGTTTGAGAGGTATCCCTCAAGGGAGGTGTGAACAGTGCATGTGCTTCAGCTGTTGGCAGTTTGCACATACAGGAAAGGAGTGTGAACACCCTCACTTAAACTTGGAAAACTTTGTGTTCTCTGATGTCTGTACTGTGACCTACAAGGTAACTTGTACAGGAAATACAGGTTGTAGCACAGAACGCCTGCTGTGATACCTGCCTCCACAGCTTCAGGGTACCCAAATGGCCGGTGTTAAATGGGAATGCCTGTACCCAAACGTGGCTCTGCACCACCTGTGGTGTTGGGTGCTGTTCTGACATAATTGGGATCTCTGGGTTTACCTGAACTGGAATTCTTAGCGCTTGGGTGTAGGACCTGATGTCACTGCACACCAACAGCCATGGCCGATGTTGTACTGGTCCAAAGTGCGGTGTTTTTCATGCTACTCTTTGAAGAGGTTGAGTCTTCAGGGGTGGTTGCCAGGGGGCAGAGAACGAGACTTCTGCAGAGCAGGGGGAGAGGAATCCCCTGGTGTGACCTGGGCTGGAGGACGGTCAGTCAGTGGCTCAGCAGCGTGGGGAATGTTGTGACAAGTGGCAGGGCTGCCACGGGAACAGGCTAGCACAAGGGTAGATAACTGCCGAGTTGAAGCTTCGTATTTATTTCTTTAAAAAAGAATTATTTTTTTAAATCGCTGTGAAACTGTAGATATAATTTCAATGAACAGTGGATAGTTTTATGAATAAAGTTTATTTAAAGTCAGTGTGGCAGGAGCGCCTTCCTCAGTGATGGAAACGAGGTTGTTTCCAGTATTTTTTTGGTCAGCTATGAAGTAGTGTGTTCTGGATTTCTCTGTTTCTCCAGGATGTCAAAGGTGTGAAGCTTCTATCATTTGTTGTTTCTGTTGTCTAGTTAAGGGCAATTGCTCTCTAGGCAGTAAAGGCTATGGTTTGGAAGGGCCTTGTTTGATGTTTCTTTACAGAATCACCATATTTAATCTGTGAAAAATAACTGCTGTGCCAGCTCAGTTTTCCGCTTACAGTTAAAATACAGAGTTCAGACGCAATAACTTTTCTAATAACTTGTACGGTCAGCTTGGGCATTTCTTTTGCTTCCCCCTCCACCTCTTTTCCCCCAGTAATCTCTTGCTGTATAAATACTGATCAGTGACCTCTAAGATAAATTGCAGTCTGGAACTGATGTGGTAACTCAATCCACCTCATGCTGTGTGTTGGTACCTAAAGGTCCCCCCCCAGGCAGACCTGTGCAGTGTGTGACACGGGTGCAGTGTGTGACACGGGTACACAGTATGTTGTGTGCGTGACACGGTGTGAGCGCTGCGTGTTGCTGGCACTAAACTGCAGGCAATGCAGATGCAGAACTGGTCCAAACTCTGTGTTTGGCCGGTTTGTCCACAACTGACGTGGTTATTAATCCCTGTCATGTGGAAGTTTGATGGTGTGCTGTCTGGGGGACCACTTTACCCACTTTGCAGGGAGAGGGTGCATGAAAACACACACACACCCCCCCAGGCCCTGCACAGCCCCCTGCACCCCCCAGTACCCCCATCCAGCTGGAACCAGTGGCTCCACCAGTTCCCTCTTGCAGGTTGAACCTTGCATGCATGGCTTTTCTTGAACCTCTGGGATGTCTGCTTTTTTTCAGTGGTAATTATTAGTTTTATGTTTTAAGTTCCAGGGGACCTCTAAGAAAGGGGTGAGTCGACTGGACAAACAGATGCGGAAATTCACAGATATCAGGAAAAAAAGCAGATCAGCCCATGCGGTGAAAATCAGCATTGAGGGCAATAAGATGCCATTGTGACCCTTCACAGAATACCCCATGATCTCTGCTGTAAGACAATGCACCCATAGACTCTTTGGAGACCTTTACAGTTTTTAACAACTCATTTGGGTTTTATTTTTTAGTGAATCTTCCAACTGTTGGTTCAGGTTCTGGCATAAGATGTTGTCTGAGGACTGTGAATATGGGGACTTCTTTCTCCTGATTGTATTTAAACTTCTCTCCTGTGTCCTTTGTACAGATCACGTATTTGTTGTATTGCAACACCTTAGACAATAAAACATCTGTTTTTTTTCTGGGGCTGTCTGTTGATTGCTGAAGAGGAGGGAGGATCCTTGTGGAGCTGCTGCTCAGGTCGCTGTCTCGGTGCTCTGGGCATATTTAGCCTCCAGGCTCAGAAATTATTTCTCTTTGCTCAGGTTTTGGATGCCCAGGCTTCCTTATTTCCTTGTTAGCAGAGGGGCTATTCATTAACTTTCACATGCAATGCAGATTCAGAATTAAAGTTACAGCTACAACTCCCCCACTTCTGAGGCCTGTGAGATGTTTAGGTCTCAGTGAGCCTCAAACCATACCCTTCATACTCCCTTGGCACACAGAG
>NW_010166940.1:17104-37420 GCF_000695765.1 Mesitornis unicolor
CACAAAGACTAACATTAATGCAATGAATACAAATAATTGCTTTGACTAACTTGTTAGGAAGCCAAGAAGTTAACCAAGAAAAGTGACCAAACTTCACCCATCCCTGACTGCTGCGTTCAGCACGGTGGGAGAGCAGACACCACTGCCCAAATGAGCTCCTTTTCCAAGTCATTCCCACCTAGGACTGCTGCCTTATTTCTCTGAAAGCTTTTTGTTTTTAAAAAAATGAGTGCCTTTCTGATAGGAATTTACATTTAGAGAAGTTGCAGTTGTCCCCTTTACTTGCAGCATCGTTCTTTATTATCCACAAGTATTTCACTCAGCAATACTTGAACGAGCAGTGCAACCATTTATGCCAAACAGACTCTAAGAAAATACTGATTCTTTTCTGACACCATGGAGGACAGGCTGTGCATGGTGTCTTGGACCGCAAGCTGGCATTAAGAAAAGTTAATGGAAAAGCTCTCTGAATCGGCTACACTCTCCACGGTCTCCGTGATCCAGGGGATGTAGTTGGCCACCCTGGTGTACACCCCATATTTCCCGTTTTGGGCACACCCCTCTCCCCAGCTGACGATCCCCAGGAGGAACCAGGTGTTGTGGTAGGACATGGTGAAGGGGCCCCCGCTGTCCCCTTTGCAGGCGTCCGCCGCCTCGGTGCCGTACCCCGCGCAGAACATGTTGTCGGTCAGCAGCCGGTCCGTGGAGCGCTGGCAGCTCTCCATGCTCACGATGGGCAGCCGCACCTTCATCAGGAAGCGCAGGCTCGACCCCCTTTCGTGCGTGGCTCCCCACCCGCTCACCGTCCCGATTCTTCCTTCTTCAGCCAGCAGGGAGGCCAGGTTGGGGCTGGGCAGGCAGATGGGAATGACATACTCGTTAAAAACGGCGGCGCTGCTCAAGTACAGCAAGGCGATGTCGCCGTTGTAGGCGTTGGAATCGTAGTGGGGGTGCGTCCAGCTCCGCTCCACGTCGATCTTCTGCTCTTTGAATTCTCTCTGGTATTTGTCGAAGTCTCCTGGAGCCATGACAAGTTAAAACATTCAGCAAACAGCAAACACAGCCAGTGTGGTGTAGCAGCGGGGAACAGGAAGGACTGAATTGGTGCTTAGACCTCTCATCCCAAGCAGGCACAGAGCATGCTCTGTAACAGTCATTTCTTAAACTGCAGATGGGATCCTGCAAATCAAGCTTACCACTCTGCTCCTTAAGGGCAAACCATCAACAGCCACAGCCACGCACTGAGCTCATGCAGGGATTTCACCACACTCTGTCAGTACGTTGTAGTAAGCACTGCACTCTGAACAGCTTGGCACAGGACTCTGTGTTTCCCCTCAGGACCGTGCCATACGCAAGCATTAGATGCAGCCATGGAGTTGTGTCCATGCTTTGCTCCTCCAGCACAAGGCTGTGTTCACTGCAGCGTTCCTGCTGCCAGGGGCCCCGCTGCAGCCCCTCTGCATTGACCGGCTGCCAGGAACAGGGAGCATTCACTAAGTCAGGGTCAGGGTGGATGTGGCTGCTCCTCACCATACCCTGCCGGGGTCACCTACACCACAAAGCACACAGTAAGAGCTTACACCTGTGTGTATCCGGTACACAAAGCACTCGTACCTACAGTGACGTGGTGAGGTCTGACAACGTCGAGGCAGTGAGCAGCAGTGACCACCCAGCGGCTGCTGATTAAACTCCCTCCACAGAAACCGACTCCTTTGCTGTTCCGGATCAGCACCTGCATGGAAGATGAGGGCGATGCGTGGTCAGGGGCCTCTGCACTGGCAGTGGCAGCAATGACCACAGGGCACCGAGCAAAGATGGTGCCAGTAAAACTCATTAAATGATGATTGCCAGTGGTGGCAGTGGAGCAGAAAATGGTGATGAACTTCATTCTGTGCACTGCTGCTGCTTGTGATCCACAGGCCCACAAACAGTAACAGCACACTGATGAAAGAGACAATCAATGAAAAAAATCCTAACTAATAAGGACACACACACACACACACACACACACACACAAAAAAAGCCCCAAAAATCAAGATTTAACCACCACCACAACCATCCAAAAAAACCCAACCAAGATAGTGGAAATAAATGAGACACTTGAGATGGGTTTCCCCTGCTTGCCTTCACCTTTCAGCCCTCTTAGCTTTACCTCCCTCCCCGTAACCAGCACGAGACGCTCAGTGTTTCAATGGAGAACCTCACCTGGTCTCAGAAAGTTTTTGGTGACCAATATCCCCACCCACTCCAACAGGGGTCAGAAGCAGCTTTTGCACCAAGAACATTTAGCAACAAAGAACCCGAATAAAAGAGCATGAGATGTGATGGACACAGGTAAGAGATGACAGGCACAGGTAATGAAGTACTGAGCTGAGATCACACCAGCACATGTACTTAGGACAGGGGAAGAACAACAAATAAGGTGACCAGGAGGACCTGCAGAAGCTGGAGAACTCCACGTGGCTGGGTTGCTCTTGACCTGAAAAACAGCTTTGTAATGACAGATTCTCCTGCTCCAGCTGCACCAGTGATGCTTGGGTAAGACAGCGTTCAGGTGGGGTGGTTTTGGCCAGAGGAAAGAGCAGCGTTACCTGCCAGGGGCAGTGTCCGCGGTGACACAGCGTTCCTCCCGTTATCCTGGAGTCATGGTGCTCCAAGGCAGCGCTGACGTTTGGCTGGGTGAGCTGAGCAGTGTCCAAAGCCTCTCCCCTGCTCTGCCCAAGCCCGCTGTGCGCGGCCGTTCCGTCCTGCCCCGCATCCTGCCCCGTCTGGTTTTGCCCAGCAGCGTTTTCCCGCATGGCAGTGGGTGCTGTGGTCTCATCCTGCCATGCTGGGCCCCGCGTGGGCTCACTCCACTGCGCCAAGCCTGTCCCAGGGCTGCGAGGCCTGGCGGTCCCCTCCCCGGCCCCGTCCTGCGCAGGGACGCCCAGTGGCTGCCGGGTGACGGGTTCCACCAGCGTCCTGTCCCAGCTGGAAGCATCTTCTGCCACCTGGGTTTGTCCCGTGTCACCCTCCATGAGCACACTGTGCCCCCAGGCAGCCTTTGAAGTCTCGTTTTCCCCAGGAGCACTTTGTGCCACCTCCGTCCATCCACCCGTGCCCTCTGTGCTCCCGTTCCGCTCGGCCACGCCATCCCCACGCTCGCTCAGTGCCCTCGGGAGCCTGCTCTGCCCCCGCTGCTCTTCCTCCAGAGTCTGCCTGGCTTTAACCAGGCCACAGGGAAACGGTGCTGGAGGGAGGAGAGACAGGAAGATTTGCGTTTGGGGTGCACGGTGCCACGTCAAACAAACGACAACGCAAAAGCAGCGCTTCTGTCCCAGAACGGGCAACTCCGCCCCAGAACAACTCTGCCACCTCGATGACACTGCCCTTCCTGCCCATCCCCATCCCTCAGGTGCATGAGCTCATCACTGACAAACGCAGCACAGGCCGTGTCTTTTCTGAGCCGTGGACATGGGCCGTGGCTGGCTCCAGGGCAGCCTGAAGGCTCCAGGAGCAGCCTGCTGAGGGCTCCAGGGCAGCCTCCAGCTCCAGCGCTCCCCTCGTGACAGGTCCCCTTCACACCCAGGTGTAAAGGCCCCTGTCGTGTCCCCTCACCTCCCAACACTGAGGTCCAGCTGCATGACTCCGTTAAGCTGAGCTACGTCTGTGCTGTGTTACAGCCCAGCCTGCACTGCCGCCCCTGTGCCCACCCTGGCTTAGAGGCACCGTTAACACTGGCAGCAAACAGAACACGCAGTGACACGGGTGTTTCCTACACGCTGTGCCCTTTCCCCGCAGTAAGCACGAGCGTTACCTGCTGGCGCACATCTCCTCCCGTCCTGCTGCAGGCTGTAATCCTGTGCGCAGGAGCACAGCACCTGGAAGGCGCTGCTGCTGTCCCGGCAGTACTGCCAGCACCCGCCGTTCCTGTACCAGCACTCCTGCCTCTCTGCCGAGGAAGCACACGGGCACGCGCTTCAGCATTGCTGCACGTGGACCCCTGAGCAGCTTTCATTGCGTGAAAGACAGCAGGAAAAACCTGCTGAGACCGCAAAGGGAAACAAGAACCCTCTCGTGGCTGCAGAAAACTGCGCTGATTTGCAGCAAACCAAACCCACTGCCATGCCTGTTGGTGTTTGCCTGTTTCTACCACACACGTATTTGCCAGCTCTGTCTTAAGGCCGTGGCCGGGCTCTAGGCCTCTCTGCCTGCAGAGCAGGGGCAAGAAAACGCCTGCAAGAGCAACCCCTTGTAAACGAGTCCACTTTAGATCCATCTGCACTGTATGTGATCTCATACTCTGACAGATATCAAATACTTCGGTGGGAGCCGAGTCTGCTACAAATTGACTGAGATTTTTTTATACAGCTACATTTTTTACAGAAATCAGGTTTAATTGCTTCACTGTAAAAATAAAAGGTTGAAAAAAGCACTTGGGGGGAAAAAAAACTACTTGAGAGTCACAGTTTGCACGTCAGTTTGGCTTTGCTGTAATCTCATGCCTCAGTTGTCTGCAAACTGGCTACAGCACAGTATTAGAGGATCAAAAATGTGGTAAGAGATAGGCAGCTTTTCAATTTCGTTTTCCATCATTCACATATTACAACATAAATACATTTTTTTGGTTACACTGAGCCCTGGCTAATTTGCTGGATGCATTTACTCAAGTCAAAAAGAGAACAGGGCCTCATGATCACAGAATTCCAATTGTGAGGAGTTGAAGGGCCCTGGAAAGCTCCCCCAGTGCAACCCCTGCCAGAGCAGGATCACCAGAGCAGTCACACAGGAACACGGCCAGGGCTTTGGGTATCTCCACACAAGGAGACTCCACAACCTCTCTGGGCAGCCTGGGCCATGCTCTGCCACCCTCACCCTGACAAAGTTTGGCCTCATGTTCAGCTTGAACCTCCTGTGCTCCAGCTTGGGACCATTGCCCCTTGTCCTGCCATTGGCCATCCCAGAGCAGAGCCTGGCTCCTTCCTCCTGACACTGCCCTTTCCAAACGGATCCCCAGGAATGAGGGCACCCCTCAGTCTCCTCTGCTCCAAGCTCAAGAGCCCCAGCTCCCTCAGCCGCTCCTCAGCAGGAGATGCTCCACTCCCTCAATGTTGGAGGATCTCCAGTGCAGGAGTTACCAGACCTGGTCTCACTCTGAAGTGCTCAGACCAGGTGATTTCCTGTCCTGGGGGAAGATGGGAAAGGCCAGCGCCTTCCCCAGAGCCCAGCGGTGTCTTGGGAGGGTGATCCCCTCTTGTCCCACACCACAGAGCCACCAGCAGCCGCTGGCACAGCCAGTTCTGTGTCCAAGTCCCCACCGATAACCCCAAGCTGAAGCCTGTGCAAAGGTTCAGCTCAGGTGTCCAAGCAGCACATCCCAGTCTCAGTCTCTCCTTCACAACCCACATCCGTGTGTCTGTCCTTCCGCTCACCTTTTTCACAGTTGTCTCCTCCAAATCTTGGGGGGCAGATGCAAAAGTAGTTGTAGTGTCTTATTGTGCAGAGTCCACCGTTCTTACAGGGATTCGTACTGCATGGATTTAAACCTATGAAGAAAAAACAAGGCAGGGTGTAGCTCCAGGAATAAAGAGAAGCCTGGCTTCAAACGGTCACAGAGCTCCTTGTACCCAGACAGAACACCCAAATCCCACGTGTTTTTAAACTTCTTTTTGACCTACCTTTGTAATTGAACCAGAACTCCATCTGCAGGAAGAAATCACAGATGAAGAAGAGTCACTCAGTGGTCGCTGGTTATTGAAGACAGCATTTAGAAAAGTACTTTCAGGGTGCATCTGAACCAAGGTTTGTGTTGGAGCCATGCAATGCGTTCTGGAAGCAGATCCCCTGATTGCCACCCTGCAGCTCCCTTTGGTTTGCACTGGGTCGTACTGGGATGAAAATTAAACTGAAACCTCGAGGCACAAACGCTGCCAGGAGATTGAAGGGACCTGCTCCAAAACACGTCCATGCAAGGCCCTCAGCACCAACCACTCCACACGGCAGAGCTGTTTCTGCTGCACTGCACTGCCCGCTATGACAGACATCGCCTGAGCAGCTCGGGCACGCAGCAGGATCTGGACACCTCTGGTTTTGGGCAGGCCTGTCAGAGCCATGGGTGCCCTGGGAGGGGTTGCTTACAGCTCGCTCTGCACTTTCCTGTTGCTCCTACAGTGAAGTTTCTCACCGTTTTCTCCTGTGAGTGGAAGATCTCCTTGGCCTCCTCGAATGAGCACTTCTCCTCGTTGCATTCTCGCTCCAAGTTCCCTGCAAGGATCTCTTCCAGAAAATAGTTGGCACGTTTGTGGACCTTCAGCACCTCATGGGCTTCGTCTTTTCTCAGGAACACTGGAAAAACAAAACTGAGCGTTAATGATATGGGAAGAGCACAAACCTGCATCGTTACAGAGCATTCCTTCAGCTGGGTAAATGACAAAGGAGCTGGGGGATCTCCACAGACAGACCAAGGAAAACAACATTAGTCTGGGTCCAGCAAAACACACGAGTAGTTGCAGCTTCCTTTCAGTGGCTCAGAGGATGCACTACTGAGACACGCAGATCAGCACAGAAATCATTTGTGATTTCACAAGATTCAAGTCTGGCAGCTCTGGAGGCTGGTTCTATCTTCTGCCTGATTCACAAGGATTGCTGGTTTACTGGCTGGGTGTGCATGTGGAAAGCAAGCTGAAGGGAGAGGTCTGGTTTGTACTTGATGTCAGCTTTATCAGATGCTCAGTGATAGACCCAGTGATTTTCAGGCAGCTGCTTTGGCCAAAATAGGACAGACACGGCTCCTTCATTTAAAAGATATACATAAAGTGTCCAGTTTGTGCTTATATTCACCTCAACGACTCCTCTCTAAGCTGTCTGCCCTCCTACCACAATGTCTGAAGAGCTACCACTGCCAATAACGTGAGGGAGGAGAGGCCAGAAGAGGGACTGTGGTCCAAGATCCTCCCTGCAGCCCCTGAGGCTCCACTGCCGATCTCTGCTGTAGCACCACGCTCCAGGACTGTGCAGCTCTGTAGGGAACCAGGGCTCGCTCAGCCCCTGAGGACGCACGGACACCAAGTGCCAGTGCAGGCACCTCAGACGGCTCAGTGCGGGCACAGAATGGAGCCCTGCTCTAGAACAGACCGAGGTTTCCCCCTTTTTGTTCCATCTTCACAAGTGTGGCCCAAAACCCCCACCCGACTGAGAACCGCTGCTCAGAAGTGTCTGAAGCAGCAAACTGGCCTTGAAATCCCTACAAAGCCAAATTCACGCAGCAGTCTGTAACAGCACTGGGTTTGCCTGCTCACGGTTCAGTGTCCTGACAAGTCAAAACCCTCTTGAACCCGGTTTTGGAGACAGACACAAAGACCCATGTTTCTTTGCAGCTGCAGCACTGGTATGTAGAGCAATGGCTGAAATCCTACAATAATAATGAATTGTTTAATTTCTGGGCAATTAGAAACAGCCGACAAAACCTCTCAGCTGAGAAAAGCTTCGGACAGATCCTGCTTTCTGGTAATGGAAAACAAGTCTCACTGACAGCAGTGAAATGGCCCTGGGGTTCTGGGATGGTTTCAGAGGCTGTGCCTATTGCAAGCACCACTGCGCAGAGGATGTGCCTGTTGTAAAGCCTCTGGTCTGCAGAATCAGTTCTGCTGCTGCTCTTCCTCCTCTGCAAGGACACCGCTGATTCCCGACATCCCACGTGCTCTCACCCTAAAGCTCTCCTAAGCTGCTTCCAAACTTTGTGTCATTGTAGTAACATCAACATAAGGTCTAAGTGAAAGTGTCTGATTTTAGCTTCCCAAATCTGAAAACACTGCCATACAAAAAGAATTTGGATTCTGGGTTGAACATCCCAAGGAGAACACTTTTCAGCAGGGCAATGGTCTAAGTAGGAAGTCAAGAAAGACTGATTTCTCTTGGAAATATATCTACATATGTATGAGAATCTGCTTTTCAGGAAGTGCTTCCTCAACCCACAGAGCTTTCTGTTCAGAGGAAGATCAGAGTTTCAGTTCAAATGCCAAGGCTGTCTCAATAAAAACGTAGCTCAGAAGTTCCTACCTGCAAGTGGAGAGCTGCTGTCGACGGAGCACGTCAGCAGGAGAAGCAGCACCAGCGAGGAGCTGCTCTCCATTCTAGCGAGCGCTCGCAATGCCCCAACGTCCTGCTGAGTTCCTGCAGAGGGAAAAGAAGGATGCAGTTCGCACACTGCCGCAACAAGGTGCATGAGCTGGCACAAAAAGGTTAAGAAGTAGAAGCGAGAGGACAAGGAAAGCCAATTCCACCCAGTTCATTTGGGTCTGACGGCCACCGCCTGCACGACGCTGCAGGCAACAACAGGGATCCCAACGCGCAGAGATCGACCTGGCCCAGGCACGGTGCGGGGTCTGGTCCCAAGCCCAAGGGAATGAAAACGTGAGCGTGGACACAGGAGGCACAGCACAGGCCCAGAGCAGCAGCAGCCGACTGCAGCGACGGCCTCGCTCAAACCACCAAGGTGAGAGCTGCGCGCTGCAGGCAGCGGCTGCTGTGTAATTACTGATGGGCTCGTCAGAGACCCTATGTGCAACCCCCCCACGCCTGGCAGGAAAAGGCACAAGAGAGAAGTCCCTGTTTCTTCATATCACCTCCCTCAGCTGAACCATTTACCAGGGTTCGACAGCACCTACCTCCTCGCTATCATATTTCCACAAACACAGGATCCAGAACGCATTCACTTTACACACAACCCCGCAAGTATACTCACTTTTCTCTTTATTTTTTTTAAGGGAAGACGGGAAAGAGATTTGGATGCACACCAGGAACAGCCACGAGGTCAAGAGGCTGATCATTAACCAGTCACAAATATTGACAGAGGAGAGACAGCCTGCTGGCTTCTCTGAAACACGTTTGCAATCCAAAATGAGAAGAAAATTGTGTGTGTTCATATGTTTGCACATGTGCATTAAAGAAACCAGCAAACAAGTCCTTAAAAACATCCTCTAACACGAAAGCCACTTCTGTGCAAGAATTGTCTTCAGGAAAAGGTATTTTTAAGAGCTTTCTGATGCTTCATCCTCTTTCTCTAGGTGAGACCAACAGATCTGGAACACAGAGCTGCTCTGGAACCATCTGGAACAGGGAGAGCTGGGAGTGTGCAGGAGGGTCACAGCAGCCACCTGCAGGAAGGCAAACGCTGTCCGGGGGCAGTCACAGCCATTCCCTCATCTTGCCATTTCTGGCTGTAATCAGTCCCGTGTTTTGCTGGCTTTGAGCACAACCACGTTTTAACTTGTGCCTCACGGTGTAATTCACTCAACGCCAGCCTCCCCAGCAGCAGGAACTCGTGGTGCGGGCCCCGGCTGGGAGGCGGCTGCTCAGAGCATCTTTAGCATCTGTTGATCCTTAAATGAAATCCCAAATAAAAAAGGGGAGAAAAGGGGTAAAAAAAAACAAGAAAAAGAGAGGCAGAGACAGTGCCACAGAGTTCGGTTTCAGCAGCTTGAAAGTCCACAGGTTTCAGAGGTGTTCAACCTCTTTGCTGGCACCACATTCAATTTCTCACAAATCTTTGCACAATTTGGTTGTACCCGAGGCTGTTTCCATCCAACAACCTCATGGTGCACGCAGACTGGACTTCACTGATCCAAACAGGGGTCCAAACCCCGACTGAGATGTGGCAAACGCAGCTCACTACGGCAGAGTGAGTTTCACTTCTGGTTTTCCTCTACGATTAATTCTACCTCGCAGGCTTGAGTGCTAAGATTAAAACCAAGCACAAGTTGTGATATTAAACTTTATTTTTACTGTTACTACTTCCTATGAGCTTAGCTTGCTATTAGAAGAGATGGATGGAGCTTAGGATAAACAGAGAAAGCTTGGATTAAACCTTTTTTTGGTTAAGAACACCAGAATTCCCACTGACTTTTAAGGAAGTCTTGGGGGGAAACCAGACATCAAGAGTGCAAGGAACAGGAAATATGGAAAAGTTCTTCTAGTGACCTGCTCAACCAACTTGATCTGCGAGCAATGGAGCAGGATGGGAACGAGTGGAGGCAGTGATGACGTTATTAAAATGTCACTGTGCTGAAAGGAAAACGATACAAATACAGAGCAAAGCAGCCCAGTTACTGTGGATAACGTGGCAGAGAAAAGCTGCAGTGACAGAACTGCACCACCACAGCGACTGCTGAAACGCTTCCCTGTGCCCGCTCCTGCCCCCAACCCCAGCCAATGTGGCCATTTGACACTTGAGAGATGGCCATGTCTGACCAGGGACTGTTCTATGCTCTATAATCCTTTACAGCATCTCAGTGCAGCAGGCTGCCAGCTCTTGCCTGTAAGGCCTAAGTAGGACCATGCTACAAACAAACAGCAGCTGGATCTACCAGTGTAAACAGCGCAAAAAAGAAGGAAAAAACCCCAAAGAAGTAAGAAAAAGGGGTACCAAGGAAAACAGCACACACCGTTAACATCTACCCAACGTTTAATACTGAGGATCTGACAGGACATTCCACTGCAGGGCCACGGGCGCATCGCCACCGCATTCCAGACTCACTGCTGCAATCAACCCTTCAAAGCAGCTGCCATGCCATCGATGTGGTGCTGGATCCACTCCAGGTACTGACTGACTTTGGTGTAGACTCCAAACTTCTCCTTTTGTCCACAGCCTTCGCCCCAGCTCACCAGTCCTACCAAAAACCAAGTGTCCTTATACCTGGTGATCATGGGGCCGCCGCTGTCCCCGCTGCAGGAGTCCTTCCTGTCTCCCAGGCTGCCGGCACACAGCATGTTGTCTGAGATAGCAAACCTCATCGCCTGGGCGCACTCGTCGCGGGGAACCATGGGGATCTGGATGTAACTGAGGAAAGTGGAGTAGTTGTTGCTGACGTCGCTCGTGCTGCCCCAGCCGGTCACCACCATCTGCCTCCCGCTTCTCGTCAGCTCCTTCTCTGCCAGCTCGCGGCTGGGGAGGCAGATGGGGAGCACGTATTTGCTGTACATGACGGGCTCGGCCAAGTGCAGCATGGCGATGTCGTTGTCGGAGGTCGCCTTGGTGTAATTCTCGTGGCTCACGTGTTTGTCAACCCAAATGGTTTGCTCCTCTGCCTCAGTACGGAGGCGGTGGAATTTACCTGGAAGAGCAAACGAGAGGGTGACCGATGCTACCCAACCTTCCTTCACCTGGCACTCCAAAGGGGCTGGACACTTTGGGACTCAACTTCACCTTCTCACTTCCTTTGTAACACAGCTGTCTGTTCATTTCCTGTTAGAGGCTAAGGGCGCTCTCGCCAGGTGGACCAATCTGTAAACTTCCCAAATCACAAATACACACAGTCCGCTAATGAGCATCCCAGAGCTATGGCTGTCCCTGAGCAATGCCTCTGATTGCCCTACGATGTTAATAATACAGCACACGCGTGCAACTCTTCTTGAGGAGGAAAACCATCTCCTGGGTGTCAACATTAAAAGCTGGGAGAGCAAACACACGGCAAAGCAAGACATTTACAACGGTACATGAGCTTCATACTGCATAACCAGTGAACGACTGAACCTCAGGATCTGTAAGACAAAGATGACTGACTCGTAAGGCTTCTCCTTTCTGAAGTCTTGCACTTGTATTTGAAGGAATTTTTGACTATTTAAGGTTTCTCAATTGTATTTTGTGCCACTCTGTAGGCCAAGCAGTTACAGAGCAGTAAGCAGGAAGCTCAGCTGGAAAGGGCCAGAGAGGCAAGAAGTTATCTGCAACACACTGGAAAAGGGAAGACAAACAGATCTCTCTGGCAGGCTGTGAACAGCGCTCCGAGAACAATTATCAGCGGCCGCCACATTTCTGAGCTGTGCTGGTGGCTGATTTAAGCTCCATATCAAGGCCTATTTCAGTGTGTGCTTGACACAAACCCCTCTTCAGAGAACTGTCCGTGACGCTGGGACTGCAGGCAGGCCCAGGTCCAGGCACAGGAGGTGGCAGGACCCCGGGCTGACACCTCACCCCTGCCCACGCCGCACGGGTGTGACAGAAGCGTCCCTTCCTTCTTGGCCTCTCTACGAACGAGTTGGACGTTGCTCTTGATCCTCACCTTTCCAAGCGCGTGCTTCACAATATTACCCATCACATTTGTTCCCCCACCCCTCTCCTCGTTAGCTTTTGCCTTCTGTCAGTGTTATTTGAATTGCTCCAGTGACAGACTCCAAAACCAAGACTTTGCGTGACCCAGGTCTTCCTTTCTTGGTTGATTTATCCACCCCAAGAGTCCCAGATTCCTCAAGTCCTACCCACACCAGGATGCACTGAACGTACAGGCTGTGTGAAATGCACCTCGTTCCCATAACACAATGAGGAGCATCACAATCTTGTTTCTCGTAGAAAACCATTACCCGTGAAGTTCTACATAAACAGGGAAGTGTGAGCTCTGTTCTCTGAAGGCAGAGGCAATGTTTTGAATGGAATCACTACATTCAGATACTGCTGTGTTTTCTTGGAGCTCCGAACACACCTCTGGATGCTTCTAAGCTGGAGATGCAGGAACAAGAGCCACAAATGGGAAAACTGGGTTGTTCCCAAATCCGTTTTCCAAAACTTCAGCTACTCTGAGATCTAACGTCTCACTTCAGACACCACAAAGCCACATGAGTCCTGCTACAGGACAACGCTCCAGGCTCACGAGTGCACACCCAGATCAGAGCTTGCCCTGCAGCTCTGCTCTTATGGGCAGCAAGCAGAGAGCTGCAGGGGGACGAGTCCAAAGAGTGCTGGGCATCCCAGGCTGACAGAGGAAGGCCAGGTATCACCTCTGTGGTCTCAGCACGAACACTTCCATCGCTGCCATGGAGCTCACAGCTGCCCCCACGTTACAAGGGCAATGCCTCCACTCAAAACTCTGCTCCACGCGTCTCATGTCTCTAGGGTTTAGGGCATGTGTTTTCCCAGTGAGAACTGCTTTTCTGGTGGCAGTGAAATGCCCAAGAGACCCATGTAAAAGGACAACCATGTGATGTGAGCTGGGTCTTAAAAAGGCTTCCTTCTGCTGGCCCTGGAGTAGCATCTGGAGTAGCAGCTCTTCCCTCTTGCAGCCTCAGGCCACAGTCATCTCAGTCCTGCAGCCATCTCGGTCCTGCACACACACCCCACACCACAGGAAAGGACCCTGCTGTGGTTTCCATCTCACCACAGCAACACAGCTCAAGGCTGAACGAGAACAGTTCTCCTCTCCTGCAACAGAGCTCTCAGACGCTTGTGCCCATTACCCCTTGTCCTATCATTGTTTGTCACCGAGAAGAGCCTGGCTCCATCCTCGTGACACTCACCCTTTAAATATTTATAAACATTAATGAGGTCTCCCCTCAGTCTCCTCTTCTGCAAACTAAAGAGACCCAGCTCCCTCAGCCGCTCCTCCATCTCACCACAGCAACACAGCTCAAGGCTGAACGAGAACGGTTCTCCTCTCCTGCGTCAGAGCTCTCAGACCATGACCACAGACTTGCTTCATCCTCTGTTAACAAGAAAGGTCTTTGGGGCAGCCAGGGGAGCGAGGGAAATTCAGGGCCCTATTGCTGATCATCCTGACACTATAAATTACTGTGTATACCCACACAGAATTCAGTGTCAGATGCCTCTTAAGTTCCACTTAAGTAAAAAACAACAATGAACTCTTCTAATTATTGTCTGTATATTGTCTAATAATTGTCTGTAAATTCAGGAGCAATACTGTACCTGACACAGATTTTCTCACGCTTAAGAGCAGCAGTGCCAGTAAAGGCAGTGCTGACATTTCACAGCACGTCTCCTCCTTCTCTACTGAAACTCTCTTAATCAATGGTGTTCAAATGCAGACCAGGTCTTTCTACTGTGTAAACAAGCAGCAGTGCCCAGAACACATCAGCTCACTGTCATAGTAAGGCTGATAATGGCTCAGATGAAATCAGATTTTCACTCAACTTCTTTGTTTGGTGTTGAGGTGCATGTTAAATACTCCCTACACAACCCACTCCTACAACCCAGGACTTCTGTCTTCATAACCTGACAGTCTTTTCTCCTGGGATGGCAAACCTCGGGGATTAAACTTCTATTAAAAAACCACGCACAGACTTTGTTTCCATACCAAGTCTTACTTTGAGCCCCTCCTCTGCCTCAGTGCAGTGCGCTGCCGTCAGGACCCAGGACGGATGGATGAGAACACCCCCACACAGGAATTTCCCTTTGCTATTTTGCAGCATGATCTGAAACGCAAAAAAGAGAGAGGTCTGACACTGCATGGAGCACAGCTTACAAAATACTGCACACATTCTTCTCTGTGGCTGCAAAACGCCCAGACACATCAAGTACCAAAGCATGTGACATTTACTGAAGACAAAGCTCCACAGTGGGACAAAAGCACTGTAAATGAGGTCTGTAGAACGCCTACAGAAGTGTTTTGAATATCCTTCCTGAATAAGGGCTGGCTTCATCCAAATACGATGCTGCTCCCTGCAAAGCAGCACTTTGGTACTTCAAAAACACAGAGCCTAAGTGAGGGGATTACTCTTGTGCCCACAGCACACCAGAGGCAGGGTGTTATCTCAGGCTGCAACTCTCATGCGATGGTGTAAAAGGGCCTTTAATGTCCCAAAGAGAACCAGGGCCCAATATGCACATGCACCAGTTCCACAATATGCTCTGCGAGGGCTCCCCTTTCCCTGTGAGGTCCCAACCTGCTCTGCAAAGCTATGGCGTATTTTGCTGATCAGATTTGCTAACTCGAACTTACAACAGATGAGGCTTGGAAGAACAGATCCGTGCAGACAGGGGGAGAAGATTACCCCACATTCCCACCATAACGCTGTTACAGCAGCTGGGATATGCACCACGCAGCCTGAGCTGCAGGGATCAAGTGGCCTTCCCCAGGATGGAGCAACAGAGTGAGTGTCATCAGCATCCTCTCCTCTTGACATCGTTGGCAAGGCAACAGTGACAAGGTCAAGCATCCCAACAGCCAATAAACTCTTTTTTTGTTACTCCAACTTCTGGGTTGCTTTTGAAGAAGGGAATCTTAGCTTCATGTGACACCACCACCAGTAATGGAGGAGCCTTTCTGGAGCAGCCAGAGCTGTTTGGGAAGAGCCTGAACTATCTGTGGTGAAAAGCTCTTTCCTCCTTACCTGCCAAGGGCTGACTCCTCTTCTTCCTACTGTTCCCTCAATGAGCCGAACAGTGAATCCTGCCTTGGCTTCAAAGTCGTCCATCTTCACTCTTCCACAGGGGAACTCCACTGCAGGAGGTGCAGAGAAGTCAACCAGCAGAGACCAGACCACCCAGCACAAAACCTCTTTCTGCAGCACTCCCTCTGTCTCTCTAACCTAGGCAATACTCTTCAGTGGCTTTGTGGAAGTCCCTCAATGCTCTGCAGAGGAGGCAGTTTCCCGATTCCCTTGTATGTCCCCATGAGGTAAAAGGCCATGAAAAGCAGGTGTGGAGTTGGGAAATGCAGGCAGAGTTGCTCTGCATGGAAAGGATGCTTTGAAAATGAGTACAAAGTGCACTGCAGCCAGTTCTCCCGTAAAACCCTCTTACTTCACGTTTGAATCACCCCCTGTCACATCTGGACTACAGACATCCTCCTCTTACCTATCGGCTTGCACATGGTGTGGTCATTCATCAGCTGATACCCAGAGGCACAGCTGCAATAGCGGCGCTGGTTGGCAGGGTCCTCCCTGCAGAAGTGTTCACATCCTCCGTTGCTGACAGAACAGTTGGTGTATTTGACCTCTGCGGAGAAAATGAACAGCAAGAGACAGGAGAGGTTGGAAAGCCAGAGAGAAACAGTGAGGCAAAGCAGCAAAATGACACCCTGATTCAAGTAAGCAGCAGCTTACGATGGTTTGGGGATGACAGCTGTGGGGTTTAATGGCACTCAGGCCCTGAGACAGTGAACACACCCTGCTCCAGAATAAGGCAGTGGGGACATGGAGAAAACAGAATTACTGCCAGGGTAGGCAGAATGGGAAATTCACTGCACTGAGTGCAAGGCAGACAGTGCAGAGTGCTGGTGACACGCTACACACACACTCCGCACTAACTGCGCTATGCAGCTTTTGTCCAAGGAAGGAACGGCCACAGCCATGACAGACAAATTCTAGCAGAGGATCATTTTTCCCCCTGTATTGTAAAACACCCCATCATCATCTCTGTGCTGACAATGATGCAGTAACTGAAAACCCTGCTTTACAGAATTGTTTCCAGTATTTTTGTAAAATTTAGGTATCTTGGGTCTCCAAACCTCCCCCATGGCAATACAAAGTTCATTTTGCTTCAGATAAGCACAGCTAATCCCTTTACCACATCATGAAGCAAACAGAAATCACATTAGTAAAGAAAACAAGTGCACTGTGCAACGACAAAGGTGTCGACCCATATTACAGAGAGATGCTTGCTACAAAGAATGGTTTTATGGGGCATTAAAAGCAGCATTACCATAACTGCACAAACCCCCCTCCCAGCCTTTGTTACAGACGCAGGAAAATTTTCCAATACTGTCCTTGCAGATCCCGTTGGAACAAGGCTGTGGGTCGCACTGATCCCCGTCTGAAACAGAGGCAGAAAACTCAGCTCCTGAGCCACACAGAGCTCACAGATCAAACATTAACATGAACAGATCCTCCCCAGCTTCCCAAACATCACCCACGGCTCCGGCCACCAAACAGTGACATGGCTGTGTGCTGGTCCAGAGACAAGGACGTGTGTTTGGGTCTTGAATTACAGCTGTGGAGGGAGCAGAGGGGGAAGGAAGAGCGAAACCAGAGGCAGGTTACTGTGGAAGTGAGGAGCAGTGGTGGGGCTCCTCTTTGAACCACATCAGGCAGGGTTAGAGGGTCAGAGAGCACTTTCACCAGTGCCTTAGCTCTGGGGAGATGAGTGGCGAGAGGCACAGATGCACGTCAGGTTTTGTTGGAAGGTTGCTTGTATGATAGGACAGGAAAACATTCTTTGCACACCCCATACAAGAGAGAACGAGAATTTGAATCAGTTTGTGATACATGGCAGTGGGAAGACTGAGGACTAATTACTCTTGAGGAAACACAGAGAAGCTATTAGAAAAGTCTTCTACTCACCTACATACTTGCTCCAAAAATCCCACTGTGGAGAAACAGAACTTGCATTAAGGCCAGAAGCAGATTTTTCACAAGCAAGGGATTTAAAGTGTTTCGTGGTCTTGGCCAGCAGAGCCCAGCACCCCATCAAACACCATCAGTCTCCTTCCTGACTGTGTAGTGAGCAGCACTACGAAACATTCACATACTGCCCGTGCTCAGCACAGACTCCCCTGCCCTGCCTGCAGCCCCACCACCACCACAACCCCTCAATAAAAGAAAAAGTAAGAAAAAGTGTGAGCCAGCACCATTTGGTGTGGAAAGGGGCAGGAATCAGCGATGCTGCCAATAAAGGCAGTGTCCAATTGAAAGGATGAGGTTTGGAGGACGGAGGACTTGGTGATAGAGAAATCGCCCTGAAAGGCAGTCAGGGCTGCAAATGGACAACAGGGGGCAAAGGACTGGAATGACTGGGAAGAACTCCGTGGCAGCAAGAACAGCAGGGAGGTCAAGCAGGGATTGGTGAGACCTGGCTGGGACCAAACCTCACAGTGAGGCCGGGTGGGATATGTGCGAGCAGCCAAGTTCTATGGCCCACACAGGTGATGGTTTGACAATCACTGCAACCCCGTTACATGCAAAACTGCCTGCACCTTAGGAGTCAGGAGTGCCGCATGCTCAGTGCTGACTGCGAGATCTCCTGTGCCCTGGACTGCAATACTTCAAGAAAACAAACAATTCACTGGTTAAGTCTCACATTCATCCTTAAAACAAGCCAACTTACTGTTGCTTCCTTGGTTTCAAATATCTCACTGGCCTCCTCAAAGTCACAGCGCTCCTGAATGCACTCACGCTCCACAGAGCCTGGTTTGATCTCCTCCAGAAAAGAGTTTGCCCGCTTCTGGATTTTCAGGACTTGGTTTGCATCTCTGTTGCTGTAAAATACTGGAAGCAAAAATACGAAAGCACAAGTCGGGAAAAAGAGCTGGCTGAAAACTGGCAGTGGTGCTTCAGAAAGGACACTTGGCAGAGCAACAGCTCCTCTTTAGCACAGCAACAGCCCAGAAACCCCGGGCTGTCAGTGCCACGCTGCAGAGATGAGCCCCAGCCTCTGCTCTGTGGTACTCAGTATGAGATACTCAGATACTCCTAGGGCTCCAGAGGGCTGTGAGGAAGCAGCCATCGCAGCCCAGCACTGTCCCTGTGAACCTCCGCTGGAGGAATTCAAGCCCCGCTGGTGGGAACGATTCCAGCCACTCCCCGTCACTGACAGAGCAGGAAATGCAGCGACTGCAAGAGGGTGAAGGGTATCTCCAAAAGGAACACTTACTTGAGGTACTGCAGACTGGTGAAGGGCAGGCAGCCAGCAGCAGCCCCACGGTGACGAGCGCCCACATCCTGCAGCAGGACTCACCTAAAGAGAGGTAGGTGTGAAGGGGAGCGCGCTGCACGCCCCCCGTGCTGCAGTTTCTGTTCAGGCAGCTCAGCCAGCCCCTTCCCTTGTCCTTTCAGAGCAGCTCCCTCGCTGAATGCTGCGTGGAGCCGCGACTTTCTCTTTGACTCCAGCTCCAAAGCAGCCGCTCAGCAGAGGCCCCCAGGCTAAAAAAAATTACGCCACGAGCAGCTCTCCCAGGACACTTCTGATCTGCCCCAGCGTCCTCTCTTTGTCCCCGGGCATTTTTGACGAGCTTTACGCTTCATTAAAGCGAGCTGCACGCTGAAGTCCCGAAGGATACGATACTTTTGAGGCACTTACAGCTTTATTCAGTGGCAATCGGCGTGACCTATTCTTCCACCATGGGCTCTGCTGGAACTTAGTTAATCCATAACTTTAGATATTTACTCTTTGGAGTGGGATGAGGTGCTTTCTTTTCAGTCATTAAACAAACAGTGCTCAGGGGGAGCTGACAATTTACCTGAATGCAGGAGAAAAGTGAAACAGCCGAGGCATCCGCTCTGCCTTTTCAAATCTGTTGGGTGTTTAATTCTAACTGCCTGGCAATTAGTTATATTCAGTTTGTAAGTGTAACCACACCGGTGCTGAGGTCTCCTGAGAGATCCTACCACCTTCTCGCAGCACACAGACACCCCGACAGGGCACCCATTGGTATTTTTGAGTCCTCCCACCTTACTTCCTCATCGGTTTCCACCAGAAAACAGCCAAGGCAAGATACGTACCAGCACGCTGCGTCTGCTCTACTGGACCAGCTCTCGTCAGCACAAAACCTTCCAGTGAATATTCCACATTTTAGAGAAGAAACACCATCCTTTTCAGAAGTCTTCTTGGATCAGAGATGGTACAAACCAGCAGAGAGGTTCTCTTCTTTTTCCCTTCCAGACTTGGCCATGGACTTTCTTGAAAACAATTCTATTAAAAAAAAGGTTTCAAAGTTCATCCAGCTGGGACTTGTGCTGAAAAAACCCAGACTGCAGCATCCAGAATCCCAGCTGGGGATGCTGTATGCACTGTGAAGCTCTACTGATAACATCCTTTATCCTCAGGTCAGCCATTCGACAAGAACATTTCAGCTGAGATTAGTGATTTTTGCTGAAAAGAAAGCTTAGGAAACACAAACAGGAATCCAAAAGGAAACAAGTGCAGTACCATATATTCCATGTATCAGTCATAGTAAGCGTAGCTGACCTGGCCATCCAGAAGCAGTGCTTTGCTCCCACATAGGTGATGTGACTTTGAATACACTTTTGCTTCCAAGACTTGGTACAGGTTGGAAATTCAGGACATGTGCATCAACTGCCAGGCGAAAACATCTCAAATGTGTCAGCCTTCTAGAGAACGTTTTGTAAAAAACCAACCCTGTGCTGATAGTCAGAAAGATCAGATTTGGTTTTTCATCAGCACTGTGTTTGAGGGGCTTTCTGGTCCTGCCTTCCAGTGCAGAAATAGCTGTTTTAAAAGCCAGCACCCGGACTCTCAGGTAACCACATCACCCCAGTTGCAGGGGTTGAAGAAAAGATGCCCCAAGACACTTCCAGACCTGCCCAGCTCTGCATGCCACAAACCATTTCCATCCAAACCATTACGGTGTTGGGCTCCCTGCTTTCTAATTCACTCAAAGAAGAGCGTTTTTTCTGAGAAGGGTAAAGAGAAGTCAACAGAGAAACTTCGTGAGAGACCAGCAAGACAGAGGCGGCTCCACGTCATCGTAACTAACACCATGGAGAGCTCCGATTCAGAGCATTACGAACAGGAAATCACCTCCCTGAAGTCAACAAGTAACACGCACCTTTCAAACTCCACAGCTTAAAAATCTCTCTCCTTACAGCCTGAAG
>NW_010166940.1:37545-41955 GCF_000695765.1 Mesitornis unicolor
GCTCTTCTCCAATGCTTCCACACTGAAATGGGGATTAACTGAAAATATAACCTACCATAAACTCCATAGACAGATGTACGCTTTGATGGAGTGGGGGAAACTGAGGCGGCAAAGCTACAAGGCCTCCAAATCACAGCTCCTCAGCAAACAATCCTGTGCTCCATTCACCAGGTCTTTCTCCTTCACCACAACAGCTTTTCATTTGCAAAAAGCCCAAAGCTGGGCAATCAAAGCACTGGGTCTGCTTCCTGTACGCA
The DNA here is from genome assembly GCF_000695765.1 of Mesitornis unicolor. Lineage (NCBI taxonomy): Eukaryota > Metazoa > Chordata > Aves > Mesitornithiformes > Mesitornithidae > Mesitornis > Mesitornis unicolor. Next base: position 37,803 of record NW_010166940.1, read on the forward strand.
CACTGGAGGCTTGCCCTGCAGAAGAGTACTGCAAAGGTCTCCCTCTCACCCTGGGGACCGATTTCTTGCAAGACCTATAGAAGTGCCACGCTCCATCAGCCACCTCCCACAGAGCACTCTTGCTTCCCTACAAAACCAAGCTCAGCTACAGCAACAGCGGTTGCTAGAGAGCTGCAAAGTGTTTTTTAGCTGTTATTAACACAGAACCCCACTTCCTGCCACCTCGACACCTTTTTGTTCTGCCCATGTAGAATTCAACACCGGGTGCTGCTCAAGGCCCAGCGGGGGGGCGCAGGCGTTCACTCCAAACAGGCACACGGCAGCCAAACCAGGAATTTACCTGAGGACTCTGGAGCTGCTTTACAGGTAAGGAACCACAGGGCTGCTTCTAAACCTCTTTTTTCCCAGTACTGCCCGTTCGGCAGGACATCTCCTTGGCTTCTCCTCAACTCTCCCGATGCTTTACACTGTATTAAAAATACCAAACACGTTAAAAAACCCAACCCAACACCACACGGGACAAGGGGAATGGCAGCAGAACTCACCTTCTAAAAAAGAACTTGGTACTCGAGATCTTCCCAGCACACCTCTTCTCTCCTTACTACCAGGCCTAGGTAACTAATATTTTAATAATCAATTTTAACATGTTCATCTCGCAGGAGTATAATATTACTAAGGGTTCTTATGCTGCTGTCACAAACTATTCCCTCCACAAAGAGAAAAAGGAAATCCTTCAGTTTAACTATCAACTCCAAGAGTCTTTGTCACACAAAGCATTTACGACCATTCTGAGTTCCTTTCCATTCACCCTGCAGCAGCGCTATGGGACTCCATGAGCATCCTCTCAGCTCAAAAGCGATCTGCTGGATTCTTTGCAGCATCTGACAAACACATCAACCTGCGCTGATGGAAGAGAGCGCTCCTCACGATCCCACCATGGACTGCTCATGCAAACAGCTCCAAATGTTTTATGTTTACAGATGTCATTTCATGGGAAAATTAATTTCTCCCACGTTTTTGTCAATGCACTCACTTATTCCAGTTACCGTACACCTTGCCTGCAGTAAACTGAATGAGAGAGGCCCAAGTGGGGTAGAGAAACAACTGCACCGCTCTCATCGGGGCCCAGCACCACCACGACCAGGAAGATGAGAGGTCTCCAAGCAGAGTTCACTACCAAATACCCTGCTGGGTGTTGTGAGGGTGTCTTTCCATCCAGCTGTGGGTCTGCAGAGAGCAGAGCTCCGATCCAGACGAACAGCAGCAGAACCACCACGCTTCAAACACCTCTTCTGGTCACTGCAGAGAACAGCTAACACCAATAAACCGCATGATGGCTGCTACTCCGTGCCAGTTAAACCAACGCAAAGAACTGCTATCAAACTAATCCACAGCCATCCTATCGACCACATCGCTCCTCTCAACTTGGGATACAACTCAGGACGAAGCCATTTGGTCACAGCACAGGTTTTTATTAGCTGGCTCCCACCTGACGGGCACTGCGGCCCTCACACAACTCAGTCAGTAACAGAGAAGTCTTACTGGAAGCTCAGAAACATGTTTACTTTATATACAAGAAAAACTGCTGTACAACAATCAAAAGAAACTATGTACAAACAAAATACAAGAGACATTTCCATGGCAATCACGGTATAAATTAACACAATAAATAGGAGGGAAGCAGGTCCCATTCTTAAGGCACAAAACCTTCTTCCCAAGACTGTACAGGGACTCACTTGCTTCCCTATGCTTCTGACAGGATCACAGGAACGGCGGGGAGACCCCTGAGGAACAACAGTCGCTGGACGATGACACAGACATGCAGTCACTGCCGACAGTTGTAGAAAAACATCATTTTGCATCCTTTCCTTTTTTTGTTTTTTTTTTTTCTTTTTACAGTACACACATCTTAAGATACAAAATATTTCATGTAAACAGTCTGTTTTTAAATCACACAGATAGTATGCGCAGTTTTAAATAACACTAGAACGACGACCGAAGCTTTCCATACAACTCGGGTGCAGAAACATCCCCAGACCCGGCAGCGAAGGCCTGGGCAGAGCCTGGGCACAGGGCCCGGCCAGGCCACCACGCAGCACAGGTCCCCTCTGCCACAACGAGCCGGCTCCTGGTGCCGGGGACACACGCGCCCAGCACTGGAACCTCACCAGCAACATCACAAGGACTGCACTGGTGCTAGCAGCCCTCCCCAGGGCAGCCCAGGGCAAGGCGCTGCCGAGAGCGGCTTCACGGGCCAAGCTTCCCTCCAGCCTCCGTGGCAGGCACTGGACAGCGCCACACGGGGTGTGCTGTGCTCCTCAACCTGCCGTTGCAGCTACATCTCCAGGGCAGGAAACGTCCTGGAGCCTCTTCCTAGCCGAAAAACCGTATCCCTGCTCTCTGCAGACACTGCCCAGCACCACTGCCACGGGTGAGGGGTGATACCAGAAGGTGCATGGATTTCACGGGTGGCATTTTGTCAGACACCAAACACACGTGTGATATGTGCAGTCCTAGCTCCTCTCAAGCTGGTGTTTTACCTGAGACTGCAGGAGAGACTCTTTTTTGGCAAAGCAGCAGGTTTTTTTCACTGTCCAATTGTCTTTCCTGAGTTTCTCTCTCACCAAAAGATACCGGATGGCAGAAGAGGAACTCAGAATAACACAGCCACAAGTTCAGCCTGGCTCCCTGCTGTGCAGATAGCTCCCACTGATGTTTGACACCAACTGTCCTCATCTGGCCACAAATCTCTGCAACAGAAACCTGCACTGTTCCCAGTGAGACACACAGAGCTACCGCCTTTCTGTCAGATATAAACCTTAATACATCTTCAAAGGCACTCTGGTTAAACGTGGATGCCATTTTCTAGCTCTTAAAAGAAGGCAGGACTCCCTCCCCACCTCCAGTAAGTGACAGGACAGGAAGACACTGGCTGTGAATCCTTTGATAAGATGTGCACGTACACAGAAAGGATTTGAACCCACGATCGTAAAAATAAAAGAAACAAAAGCTGATCTGTGCAGCCATCTCCACTCACAGCAGACGGCTGATGGCCAGGAGGCCTCTTCAGATATGGCACATACTAAGGAACGTGTCTGAATCTATCCACTCTTTGGACTCCTCTGTTCCTGTCAGCAGGAAGAGCAGAAAGGAGCTGTTCCTACTGAGACAAGGATTGAACCCCCCAGGAATTATGCCAGGAGAGTGCCTATGTGTTACGCACCTTTAGCCATGATGCTGCTTGGAGAAGCCTCACAGCAAGAACAGCTCCTTCACCGCGTCCAGGAACACACACAGATCTCACCTCCTCTCCAGAGTCAGCATCTGCCTTGTGCTCCCTGCTGTGCCCTCCTGGGCAAGCACAGGGATGTCCTGACCATGCCTGTTCCTGGGCTGCACTTTCCTGCTACCAGTGAGGATGGCTGTGTCCTGAAGCTCTCCTTAGAGGAGGTTTCTCCCCCTTCTCCTGCAGGTGCTGCTCTGTGCCTTAACAAGCAGGAAGGAAAAGAAGGGTATTTCTACAGTTCTCACTTATCTGATACCTCAGGAAGCCAATACAGTGAGGGGCAGGGCTGTACTGATCGATTAAATATGGCTATGGAAGCAACTGGCAATAGGAGAAACAAATTCAGGGCAAAGCTGAACGTATTTCTTGCTCGATCCCCGTGGTATTTATACCAGAAATTCTGCTAGCTGGATCAAGCACATTCATTAACATGTTAATTACTCATGAGCAAACCCTGTCCCTCACTAGACTGAGAGGAGAAACGTGGGAGAATTACAAGAAGTTTAAACCAGATAGGGAAAGTCAGAATAACCCTTGGGGAAATCTTAACGAATGCAGCGAGTTTGCCCAGCATGGAATCAGCCCATAGCCTTTTTAAGCTGATGTGTCTTTACACAGGGTAACTCGACTGCCTGTTTGTCTAGAGAGCTGATGTCAACTTGATCAAATCCCCACAAATAACAAGGAAAAATGATATCCTCAGGAAATTCTCTTTTATGCCGCTGTGTATGTGGCCATTTCTCTGTCTGCAGCCATAGCCAGACAGGTGCCACTTTGGAAGAGTAAGAAGAAAGAAGAGTAAACTCTTTACTCTTTTGGAAGAGTAAAGAAAATAAACACAGGCAAAATGGCAAAGCAATGCAAGAT
>NW_010166940.1:41974-46448 GCF_000695765.1 Mesitornis unicolor
TGTCTCTCCAGCTTTACAGCACTGAACGTTCCCAAATTCCCTTCGCGGTGATAAAATGGCAATAAAACTACGCCTGCTGGTCTCCAGGCTTTAACAGTCACCCGAGTGGGCCAGGGAACCCAGTGGAAGTGTAAAGGCTGTCGAGGAACTCTGATTCAGAGGCACTGATTTTTCCTGGTGGTACCAAAGGCGATTTCCCAGCAGACTCCAGTTCTCATGATGGTGCTCATCCGCTCAGTAACAATCCTCCTCCTCTGTGCTCCAACAGCAGCCCTGGTGTTTGACAGCACACGGCATCTCTTTCAGGGGTACAACCCAGGGCTGAGCCACCCTCATCTTTCGGTATCCACCTTGGAGCGAAGCAGCAAGGCAGCAAGAGAGAAAAGCAAAGTGGAAAAGCTGCTGTAACCCAGAAAGGTGACAAGCTGCAAGTACTACAGGCAACTCGTATCTTCAGTGACCGCAACAGTTTTCTGCGCTGCGAGTTGAAGGAAAGAAACAGCTCTGCTGTCTGTGGCCACGAAGGTGGCACTAATGGGCAAGGAGCAGCTCCTGGCTGCTGCCACTCGTGTTGTGGTGTTCCCCCCACCGAGACAGAGCGCATTGGTCCACAACTCGCTCCAGGACGTTACCCATCTCGCACAGCCCACCCAGCTGGTCAGTGCTCCTCTCCCTTTCGCTTGGTCTCCTGACGATGAATTCAGCAGGGGGAATGTCAGAGCTGCTCGGTCATCTTTTGGTTCTCCGGAATTTGGTCTTTTCTTACCACCAGCAACTGTGGTGCCAGCAAACCTAGAGGTTGTGCCACGGGCTGGAAGAGGAGAGCCAGGCCCAGCGGAAGACCCTGCAAGCTGGTGCAAACCGCAGTTTGAACCACATGCATTATTTGTTGCAAGGCATAAGTGAGCAAGAATCACTGGGTACTCATGGGCAAGAAGTCTGTACTGGCTTTGAATTTCTGATGCAAATTGCATGCAACTACAGGTGCATTAAAAAGGGACTAGTAAGACACAAGGACAAGCTGTGTCCCACTTAAATGCTCTAAGATACAGGTGTGACACACAGATGAGCAGGGAAGTTTTGGGTCTGAAAAGACCGTCAGATGCTCCTGAACTAAGACTGGCCAATATATCTTTTTGCCCTGAATAATTCTACTGTGATGAAGTTATCCAGTAAAGGTAGCTGTGTTGTAATTCTCAGGAGTCCTGCACTGTCACTGGAACCAGAACTTCCCACGTCGGAGGACACAGCTCTTCAGACAGCAAGGGAGTTCTCTCTGGGAGGCTCTGCCTGCCTGCAGATGAGGTGCCTCTCGACTGGATGCAGCCGTACCCCGCAGGAAAAAAGGTAGCACCATGCTTGGTTGATATGAGCTCTGAACAGCTACGATCTGGCTGATCAGCAGAGACAGTCGCGAGCACATCTGCTCCGTGAGATGACTGCTGTGCAGTCAGGGGGAATGGTAGACACAGGCTGTGAAAACAGAGGCTAGGCCTCGCTGACAGGAGTACTCCGGCTCAGCTCCTTGATCCCGTGCAGTATCCTCTTCATGTGCCCCACTTTGGTCACACCCAGGTCCTGGAAGAAAAGAGAAATCCTTACCTTAAGAGAAAGGCAGGGGGTGAATTCCAGGTGGCCAAGCCAGTGGTTACAAACCAGTCAGCCAGTTACAGAGAGGAGGACACCAGCCAGAAAGATGACAAACGTCACTGTTAGACATATTGAACCTCAGACCGTGTGTCAAAAAGCTGCTAGAGCATGACAGGGTAACAAACAGTCACAGAGCAATGGAGAAACAACTGCAGACCGTCAGAAATGCAATCTGCTTTCACTGTTAATGGCCAAAGCAAGAGAACAGAAAGAGCCTGCAGATCTCAAGGACCTAAGCTAATAGCCACAACATGCAGGGAGAACCAACCCATCACTGGTCACATCAATAAACACAGGAACACTTGGGCACCATGCGCCAAAACACAGGCTGCAGCGGGATGGCACGCAGTGCAGTCAGCCGCCCAGGCTACAGCAAACCTCCCAACAGGAGTCGTCAAAATCACACAGGAAGATGCAGGGGCATCCAACAAATGCCATGCACTGCTTTACAACAAAGCGTTTAGTGCCATGTGCAAGTCACCAGAATGACAACACAAGGCTCCTGCACATGCAGACAACCACTACTGCGCATTTGCTCTGCGGAGAAAGCATCTCCTGGGGAGGAGATGAAAAGCTGTGCAATGTGGTTGCCAAGCACCATTTTCAAAGCTTCTCTCCATCTAGCAGCCTCAAAAACCAGGATGACTTTCTTTCCTTGTAAAAAAGATGTGCAATCATCTGTTTGTCCAGTGACTACAACACGAGACCCACATTTTCCCAACCACAGCACGTTCTGCAAAGATGGTGGCTGAGAAGCTGAAAACTTCCACTCCATCACTGAAATCACAGACCCTCAAGCACACAGTCTGCAGTCTGTGTGCTGGGCTGCATTACATCTCCAGGAAGCTGTGGCAGAACTGCACACCTGGTTTCTCCACTAGCTCTGCTACCTCCCTGCTATTAAAAACCTGGTGATCTGAAACAGGGAGAAAACAAAACGAGGCCACGATGAACCAAGGCACGTGGAACGAACAGCGGGCAGACCACTTCCAAGCACATTCAGCACACAAGGTCATGCAGATGCAGCTGGCTATTTCTGATGAGCCAATGGTGAAAGTACCTTGAGGTCCCTCCGCTCGAGGTGCAGGAGCTCAGAGCCCCGGACGTCATGCCGGATGAAGATATCCTTATACTCACACAGACTGAGATGCTCAAGCCAGGCCGCAACCTCCTCCGTTCCCCAGAGGTGAACTGTTAGAGACGGAAAAGCAGGAGTGCATTGAGTACCCAGAATCCCAGAAGACAGCGAGAGATGAGGACACCACCAGCACTCGGTGAGGGCAAGCAGCAGCACAGCCTCAAACCAAGGGGAGGGCAAGGACTGGCAGCACGACCTGCAGCCTCAAACTGAGGAGGTACAGCAGGAAAAGGGAAGAGGGGTTCTCTTAAGCAAAGGCCAGCTGCAGTAGAGCCAGGAGGAAGCACACGTCTGTTTTGATGGGATTGGAGAGCTTTTTAAAGCTTACCCCCACATTTAAGGAGAGTAAGTTCATTGATACTTCCAAAACAACAGATTTATAAAACACATCACAGAGAATCCAGCACAGATTAGTTTGCTGTTACGTACGAGCACTTGTGCTTGGTAAACAGAATGGCAATTGCTCTTCCCACAAGTCTGAGGGACAGAGGAAGAGTTCAGGCTTCCACCTTCTTGCACAGCCTCTAAATGAGAGAATAAAGCAGCTCCCAAGTTCTGGGAGGCAATGAATGAGCACCAACCAGGCTGACAGACAGAAGGAGACCGCTCCCACAACTCCATGGCAGAAGACAGGACCCAGCAGCCCATAGAACAGGCAGTGCTTCTGAATTTCAGAAGAAAGTCTCATAAGGAGAGTATGAACCAAAAATCAACTGACCCAACCGGAGAAAAAGCATCTGGAATGGCAATTTGTTGATTCATGGCCAGTTTTTATCTACTGACCAGGAGGATTAGAGGTCGGGGTGCACCTGTGGTGATGCTGATCCCCAGACAATTAGACATGAGACTTGATTAAAGCCTGAGGGCGAATCAATGAGGAAAACATCATTAACCATATCACAGAGAATTAGCAGTGAAAAGACTGGAGTTATGCGGACTTGGGCCTCGCAGTCGTTTTGGTACCTGAAATGCCAAAATCCTCAAATTCACTGCACTGAGCACCCCTTAAAATATCCCCGAAAATGCCCGGATGTAGGCAGAATTCTTCAGAGGGTACCTGCCACTTCTGCTCAGGGATATTTGCACAGTACCAGGGGATGATGACTTTGAACGGAGCAATAAGCCACTCTGCCACGTGAAAAAGGCAGGCTAGACCTCCAGGAAAAGGCAGATACACAGGAAACAGGAGAGAACGTGAGAGGAAACAGAGCACAGGCAGCGGTGTGACCACACTGACGTGACAGACACACAGCGAACGAGCAGCTCGGTACCCGGCAATGCCATGCTACTGAGAGTCTCCTTATTTTTGTTGTTCTTCTCCTTTTTAAACTTGGTCACCAGTCGGAATTTGCCACTGCGGCTGCGTTTGGAATAATCCAGCATCTGGTTCTGTAAGAACAAAAAGGGAAAATCAGGCAAACGGTCATCAACTGACTGGAAGGGATCGAGAGCAACAAGAAGTCAAGCTCAGCTCCATGACCTTGCCAGAGAGGAAAAAAATTCTAAATTCATTCTCATCAAGACAGAAAAGGAAACAGAGAAAGTTGATCCCATGGACCTTAGCAGGAAACTACTTTCTTTAACCCTAGGGAGTCAAGTTTGCCTCTTAATGATTTCTTCCTCACACCAGTCACATATTCACAGAAGTCAAACACAGTCAACTAAGGAAAAAAGAACAGCTAGGGA
>NW_010166940.1:46479-53946 GCF_000695765.1 Mesitornis unicolor
TCACCTCCTCATCACAGGGCTCCACGAGCTGCCACAGCCAAGGGATGTCTGCCAGCTTCCTCAGCTGGAGGTCCATGTCGGCCAGGGCTGCCTGCAGCTGCTCCTTCTGTGGAGGATCCAATTGCTGGATCAGAAATGGAAGCAAGGCAGAGTTAAAAGCCACATGGTAGAACACACAGTCAGACCCTTGCCTTCAAACTCCCAGCTAACAAAGCAATTCCTCCCTTTAAAGGAGCCGATCTGCCCAGACTTCACCAAAGTAATGATTTTCATCTTTCCTCAGCTCCAAACTTCACATAAACTAGCTTGACTGCTCATCATGCCCTTGCAGCAACATCATCCTAACTCCTGGATGATAACATTTAAACTCATTTGTTACAAAGAAGACTGAGATGAGCAAAATGTTGTTTGCTAAGGCAAAAGTGGGAGAGGAGGTAAAGTGAGAGGCCGCTTTACCCCTGCTCTGTGCTTCTTACCAGTGCCATCTTGCCCGCCAGCAGCAGCTCAGTCTCATTGTGCAGGGCTTTGACATTATTCACCATCTCCACAACAAGGCTGCAGTTCAGGCCCTGCAGGGAAGCAAGTCATGTGCAGATTAAGCCTGGAAACACAGAGGTCTGGGCAGTCAAAAGGAAGAAGTCTGAGACAAGCAAGGCCTCCTTTTGGTCAATCAGAAAGGAAAAGCAAGAGCTACGGAACAAGGCTAAAACGGGAGATGCCAAGTGAATGAAGTACCTCTGTAGACTTGGATTTAGCGTAGACTTTGTCCATAGACTTGGAGCTGGCGTTGACAGCATGGGCAAGCTCCTGCTCCATGTCCTGGTAGGATTGGGCTATTTCCCGAATGCTAAAGAGAGAATTACAGATTGCATCAGCATATGCTCAAAGCAGGAGACCTTTTCTGACTGGGTGTCTCTTTTTCATACCCATCTGAGTGACAAGAGCCAGGATAAAGCACAGGACGGGCAAAGCCTCTGGCAGAGCAGGGAAACTCCCTGCTGCGGTGGGCGTGCACAGGCAAAGCAAGGCACATTTCACATGCACAGCTCCAGGGGCGCGTTCGATTCTGCACAGAAGCTGGGCCTGGTTTGAAATACGACTGAGATATTTTAGTGCGGCCATAGTGATGTGAAAGGCAGCTGTGCACATGGCAGTTTAATTCACAATTCCTGATGCCACTCTGGGAATTCTCTATGAGAGGCCCAGACCAAGCAGTTGACTGCCCAAGTAAATGATGAGCAGGTGAGCACACAGTGACTTGTTCCAGAAATCCCTGCTGGGCACGAGGGTTATAAGAACCCAGCTTGTCATCTGAGCTCCCAGAGAGGCCTTTGTTTCATTTCTGATCAAAATCATTGATATGCAAAGATAATGGATTCTTTCAGGACGAAAGGATACGTGTTTGCTCAGGAAAGTAACATTTTTTGTTCAGAATGACCTAAGAAAGTTTATTCAACCTCAGTCCTCGTGCAGCTGGGACAGTGCACAATGGATAATGCCCCCCTCAGTGACAGACACCAGCGCTGCAGAAGATGAGAGTGAAGAGAAACATCCCCAGGAATGGGAAGCAGGACAAGAACTTCAGGCACCAAAGGAGGGCTCTATTCCCCAAGAGCAAATGGAGTCCCACCTGTGGATCAGGGCCCCTGCAGCTTGACCAAACTGGTTGATCCGGGTGGATTCCTCCTCGGACATGATCTCTGGTTGCAGAGAGAAAGAGGAGGGTCGGGACAATTCGCACTTCTGTTTGTCCTCCCAGGACTTCAGGGTGCTCTCAAATGCCTAAAAACACAGCAAGCAAACTGTAAGATACTTTGTAAAGCTCCCCTAGAAAACAGTGCTTGTGCCTATGCCTGTAAAACACAGATGTGGTACAGACACTTTTCATGGCAGGACCCAGCTGTTCAGCTGCTTGTAACTTTTCTCACTTGCTGTCTGGGCTGAAGTCTTCCAGGCCATATGCTTGCCTTGGCTCAGTTTTTGCTTAAGGGTAAGGATCACAGAACTATCAAAGGTACAGGGTCACACATGTGAGGAGAGGACCTCACTTCACCTACTGCATGGGACAAATCTGCTCTGTGAAAGAAGGGGTGTGCAACGATGGTCAAAAGGACAGCAGGAAAAATAAGGGTAAGCCCACAGTCAAGACAAGAGCTGAACACTGCTCTGCAAAACTGGAACCTCTACCTTGGTGGCAATTCCATGCCTGCAAAATCAGGTTTGAGTGAGATGGCACCACCACAGCCATGGCTTCCCAACACCCACAGCACACTCACTGGGGAACTGTGTGTCCTCTCTACCTCCTGTACTTCACTCTGCCCTTCCCAACACACCCACACGTAGGTTGCCATTCTTTTTCTCCCTCCCACCTTTACAGCAGGAACCCTGCTGCCCCTTGCTCTCTGTGCTGTCTTCTCCAGTCGGTCCAACTCGAAGTCTCAGTGTGACACTGCAGAAACTCACCATCCCTCCAGGAAAGTGTGCACTATTCCTGTCTCCTCCTCTCCCCAGCATCTGCACCAACACTCAAGACCTGTGACAGGGGCTTTGTAAGCCCACCTCCATTTTCTTTTCCTACCATCATACTTGTAACAGCCCACAAGGAACGTGCCTCAGGCCTGTATCAGACTGCTCTCCCTTTTTTCCCTTGGTTGTTCTCTCTTGTTATTCAGCAGGCGAGTCCTTTGCTGAGGGCTTTGGTTTGCTCTGGAAGCAGGGCAAAGGGGCGTTATGCTGGCAAGTGTTAAGAGCTGCTATCAACTGATCTGTTTATCCATGCCCAGTTAGAGTTGGGGAGAACTATAAAGCCTGTTTGTGCCACAGCAAGGCTTTTATCCCTTCCTTTGGCTTACCACCACTCACTAACACAGTAAAAGGGCAAGGAGGCTTCCTTACACCAGAGATATTTGACAGTTATGAGATGAGACACACACACACTGCTGAACAAGGCACAAGACACTGCTTTGCTTGGTCAATGAGGTATAAGCCGCACATTGAACAACAGAGAGCAATTAGAACACTGAACAGCCAAATCTAGACATTCCACAGCACCCCGTGCAGCAGGCGTCCTGTGGGAGAAACAGCAAGCAAGCGTGTTAGGAAATGCTGTCACGAGGCACCTAGACAAGGAAGCAGTATCAACTTGCATACCTTATTTCAGCTATTTCCCAAGTGCAAGTTTAGTCATGTTCTTCTCAAAAAGTGCTATGGTTTGTAGCACAATATGCTTTTTACATTCACAAAGATAAGCGTCCACGTGTGCCACAGCCACGCTCTCAGTCCATGACATCAAAACTGGTGTGTACTACAACGTGCACGCACGGCTGCTCTTACCCTGTCTCGAGTGAGGGTCTGCGCTCTGTTTTTATGAACAATCCAAATGTAACCCGGGGGCTGGATCCAGGCTTCTCCATCCACTTGCACAGGGACTCCTTCTTCTCCCAGGATTGCTATCTTCACTGTCCGACACTGCAAGAAGTGATCGCATCAGGGAAGCTCTGCAATGGTTTTCTGGAAGCAGAAGACATCCTCTTTCTTGGCAAAGCACTTCCCTAGCTGCTGTGGCTTTGGTGTTACTAGAAGCACACTGGCTGCCAGGGCACGCCTCGTCCCTGTGTGCCAGGGACCATCACCTGTGTCTTTGGACTACTCTGTGTTTGAATTGGTGGTCTAACTTGTACTACAATGGATGTTAGTAAACAACTCCATGCCCACATTCCCCCTGGACATGGTCATTTTCAGCCCTGGTGGATGCTCCTTCCATGGATAAGAGAGAGCACAAAGATCTTTACTGACTGAAACTGGCAAAAATATCGTGAGCTGGCCATGGGGGAGGCAAGAGCAGCTCACAAAAACAATACCTGTGCAATCCGGTGATGCTGTAGGTTTATCACTCGTGACACTGCCATCTGCATGCTGCCAAACACTGCCACCACCTCCAAAATCTTGTCATCAAAGGAGGGGGCTGTGAATGTCTAGCCGGATACAAGAGAGAGAATTCAGTGGACATATAGCTCAGTTGGAGAGGTTTCCCTTACTGCTATTGGTGAAGATCTGGGAGCTGGCTTTCAATTGTGCCTACAAAACTGTATAAAATTAACCATGAGGCTAGAAGGTGAAGATTTGTACTGAGCTAGGAGGGAGAAAAGGGAGCCTTGATATTCACACTGTGCTTCCAGTGGCAGCTAACACAAAGGCTGCAGGCCACAAGGCAATAATTATCGTTATAAGAGCAGACATCAAATACCACAATGTTTCTGGCTGGATCGAACTCCCTTTGCCTTCAAGAGACTTTAGATCTCAGGCAGTCTGAGGGGAGAATGGCAATCTAAAGCACTTCCTGGAAGCCCAAACACCCAGGAGAGTATCTGTTGGGTTTGTTTTCTGAATCACTACAGACTGCTTGGGTGCAAAGCTGCTCAAGATTGGATTTCAGTATCCTATCTGCTTCACAGAGAAACTACGTGCACTGAGATCCCTTGCCCTCTTCTTCCAGGCACTGTTCTCAGGGGCTGTGACTCTAGAAGCAGCAGTAAGTACAAACATTTCCTGGCTTGCCTTTGAGAATACTCACATCATCCTCCTTGGTTCCCCCCCAGAAGTTGGTGCCTCCTGCGTAGCTGGGAATGTTGAGCACGGCAATTCCCTGGAGACTGGGCAAAGGGATTGGCCTCCCATCACACTGCACAGAAAAGAAGGCAACATCATCCTCAGCACAGCAGGACAGAGCCCCTCCTGCCACAACACGTGCTCCAAGAGCAGAAACAGCCTGCACAAGTTAGTGATGAATTAATTCAGGGTTCTTCCAGTTTATCTTGGCCTAGCGAAGTAGAACGCCTCCATTCGTGTCTCATGAACCACCTCTTGTTAGGCAGACATGGGTTTTAGAGAGATACCCTTGCTTCTTTTCCCCAAACAGGAACAGTGCACACCGGAGAGACTTGGCAAAGCCTCTTGGTTTATTCCTCCAGAAAGAGGAATAAAACATCCGAAACACCTACGCAGTCTGCTGTGATGAGAGTCTCTTCCTGCAAGCCACCTGCTCATGCTCTACATGGCCCATACGAGAGTATTTCTTTTCCAGTTTGATGCATGTTATAGCAGAGTTAAATTAAGAGCCCTCCATCGCACCTACTGTCTAAAATGCTGCGTTTACACGAGACACTGCGTGTAAAGTGACAATCTTATCTACGCTGAACACCAAGCTGGGGACAGTTAATACTTTCCAGCAGGATGATGCTTCCCTTACAGGTTGATAATACAGGAAAAGCCACTTTTAGCCAGCTCAGAGTGAGATACAGCAAATATATTGTGGCAGACAGGCAAGAGAAACCCTAATGTCACTAAGCAGCATCACCACGGCAAAGTCGAAGCATCTGAAGGAGATGCAATTAGGCATCCCAGTTTTGGCAACAGAGGGGCATGCTAACTCCTCACCTCCAGCAAGACTTTCTGCTCCAGGTTTTTGTATGTTCTGTGCAGCAGCTCCTTGGTCCCCAACACTCCGTACCACATCATGTTTTTAGTACGACTTCTATGGGGGCAAAGCAAAAGAGGAAAAGTTAGCAGGGGCATTTACTTTTCCACTTCGGGGGGGGGGAAAATCCCACACTGAAATGATGCCTCCTACATCAGAAGACACAAAGGTGCTTTGCTTCCAAGAGTTGAGTGCTCAAAATGGTCATTACTTGAGCTAGGAAACCTACTCCCCTTTAAGTAAATGTCAGTGAGTATCACCCACTAGCAGAAACGTACACAGATTCCTCTGGCACTGAACCTGTCAATCTCATACAGCAGCACATCCGCAGTGTTCTGCAGTATTAGCTCAAGCACAGCAAATGTACCGATCACAGGCTGCACACAGCATCCTGTAGCTGCCTAGGTATTCAAAAACCTGTGCTTTGTGTTGTTAGGATGAAGGCTGAAATCAGCCTCTGTGGCATTCAGAGCTGAGATGCGATTCTCTCGTAGCTCTGTAGCAAGCCCAGGAGAAAAAGCTGTGAGATGATGAAGGAAACAGAACCAATGCACTAAATCCACACCAACCTAGGTACTCAAAGATCTTACACTAGCCACAACAGCGTAACAAGCCAGTAATAAATCAGCAGCTCATCTCCTCCAGCATGATTTCAGGCCTTGAAGAAGGATCATGCAGACAAGATTGACAATGTTCTGCACACCTGTACACTATCGGCTTCAAAACCATGCTGAAACATAAAGTGGTTTCAGTCACTTCCGTCAGTAACCAAAGGTCGGTCAAAGCCAAACCCACCTGCATTTCTCCGGGTGCTCATCACGTTTGTTGTTGAAGTCCAAAGAAATCTTTGCATCCAGTCCAATTCCAAAGTAATTGTTCATGACACACTTCTCGGTGTAACATTCACTGCCGAACAAAAGAACAAAGCTCTCATTCCTAAGTCTGCACACTGGCTGATATACATCCTGTATGTCCCCTCTGGCCACCTCATTCTTGTCTTGTGTAAAAAGATGAAGAACAAGAAAGCTGTATGCCAACGTGCTCTGGTAAGCACCGCTAGGAACTGCCTAAAACCCACAAGGAGTACCATAAAAGTAGCTCCTGATGAGCAGAGGTTTCTAGCCCACAGTCTCTGTCTGTAAGACTTCACAGCCACAGGATTTGCAGAGGAATTCTCCCTTTGCCAGAAAAACACGCTCAGAAGCTGACACTTCATTGACAAAAAGCTACGTTGCTGGTCACTGGCATTGTGTAAAAGTTCTCACTAACAGTAGCAATGCTAGTTGTATATATTAAAAAATTATATATATATATGTACGTATACACACACACACATATATTTATATTAGGTGTTATTTACAGAGAGCCTGACAAGTAAACTTGAAAGCACCAACATCAGCACTCATCTCAGGGCACTGCACCCCATGAAAAACACTTCAAGTCTGTATCACTGGATTTTTCCTGTTCAACAGTTTAGCAGAAACAGCCCAAGAAAGTCCTCGTATCACATTTCCCAAGTGCCTCCCCTGTCACGTCCTGCCCATGACCTTTCTTGGGCCTCCACGGTGTAAGGGTGGTGACTTCCCCACAGGTCACTGCCGACTGACTGGGAGCTGGAGCGCAGAGAGAAGACTGATCTAGTCTCATTCTCACCTAAACCCTCAACATCTACTGCGAGTCAGATGGGTCACTGCCACGTCTACCTGCATAAGCTGATCCTCGCTGGCATCCAGCATATGAATCAGTTTACACAACTCTGGGCTGCTGCAGTCATTATTTATCATTATTTAGCTCTAGAAACTGATCTGCTTCTTCGCTGAAGCCCGTTTGGAAACACCCACTTCCTCCCTTCAACCTCCTGGGCATACTCACAGGTTTTCAGGCTCAGAATTAAAGGGATCAGCATGGATCAACAATCGGCTGATGACAGAGCTCCCAGGCAAAGAACCAGACATGCCAGCACGGATATCTGAAGGAAAATTGACCACAGG